>NC_084746.1:48939445-48971945 GCF_033978785.1 Entelurus aequoreus | reverse complement strand
TATATATATATAAATAAAAGATATATATATTAAATATATATGCACTACCGTTCAAAAGTTTGCGGTCACATTGAAATGTCCTTATTTTTGAAGGAAAAGCACTGTACTTTTCAATGAAGATAACTTTAATCTTAACTTTAAAGAAATACACTCTATACATTGCTAATGTGGTAAATGACTATTCTAGCTACAAATGTCTGGTTTTTGGTGCAATACACTCTATACATTGCTAATGTGGTAAATGACTATTCTAGCTACAAATGTCTGGTTTTTGGTGCAATATCTACATAGGTGTATAGAGGCCCATTTCCAGCAACTATTCTGTTCTAATGGTACAATGTGTTTGCTCACTGGCTCAGAAGGCTAATTGATGATTAGAAAACCCTTGTGCAATCATGTTCACACATCTGAAAACAGTTTAGCTCGTTACAGAAGCTACAAAACAGACCTTCCTTTGAGCAGATTGAGTTTCTGGAGCATCACATTTGTGGGGTCAATTAAACGCTCAAAATGGCCAGAAAAAGAGAACCTTTATCTGAAACTCGACAGTCTATTCTTGTTCTTAGAAATGAAGGCTATTCCACAAAATTGTTTGGGTGACCCCAAACTTTTGAACGGTAGTGTGTATATATATATATATATATATATATATATATATATATATATGTGGGAAAATCACAAGACTATTTCATCTCTACAGGCCTGTTTCATGAGGGGTTGCCTCAATCCTCAGGAAAATAAAAAAAAAAAAATCTCCTGAGGATTGAGGAAACCCCTCATGAAACAGGCCTGTAGAGATGAAATAGTCTTGTGATTTTTTCCCACACATACATATTACGCTCTACCACGGTATCGAGCACTATTTTTTGGATAATCTAATTAAGACATATATATATATATATATATATATATATATATATATATATATATATATATATATATATATATATATATATATATATATATATATATATATATATATATTAGATATTTATAGCGCACTTTCCGCACGCGCGATGATGTCATGTTATCGATGAGAAAATGCATTTTTAGACAATATGATTTGCCTGAGCGGCTAGGCGACACCGTGAGTAGCAAGCGGTACAAAGTGGATAAGAAAAGACAGAATTTTTTATTTATTTTATTTTTATTTTTTTTAAATTGAACTATGAACTATCTAAAACACTCAGAAAAGGGCTCTTTGTTCTTGCTCACATAGGGATTGTGAATGATGGACAGAACTCCAAAAAGATCCATGAAAAATATGAGTCATGCATGGCGACAAACATGTATTTTGTTGCATTAAAGCCAATTAACTGGTATTGGTATACCTGATAGTGGTCACTGTGGTGCTTACAAGACTTGAACTGGTGGCGGGGGTGGTGTGTTCTTCCTCAACATGTGATGGTGTAGTTGGAGCACTTAATTAAAATATACAGTAAAAGTTAGCATGCATACCAACAGACTTTAAAAAGTGTAAACTTTGTAAACTAGCATGTACCTGGAAGTACTGACCACCTCATTGCTGGTGATAGGTTGAGTGTGGGAGCGGTCCTGAATGCGCCTCAGACGACGTTCCACGGCGGCGTTACGGGAGCGTGGCTTGGGAACGCCTCCCTCCGATGTCTTCTCCAACTCCTGCAACACAAATTTACATTTTGTTCCAAAACGTGGCAAATATGTCTCCAAAGGTATTACAACAATGAGTTTGTTTACCCTAAAAAGGGACCTCTTGGCGGCCACGCTCATCTTGGCTCTCTCATCCAGTTTTTCTTCATCCACTGAGAAAAAAACTGTCAAAATCTACCGGAGGCTATTGAACTGACCTTGAGGCCTTTAAAGGCCTACTGAAATGAATTTTTTTTTATTTAAACGGGGATAGCAGATCCATTCTATGTGTCATACTTGATCATTTCGCGATATTGCCATATTTTTGCTGAAAGGATTTAGTAGAGCACAACGACGATAAAGTTCGCAACTTTTGGTCGCTGATAAAAAAAAGCCTTGCCCCTACCGGAAGTAGCGTGACGTCACAAGCTGGAGTGCTGCTCACATTTCCCTATTGTTTACACCAGCAGCGAGAGAGATTCGGACCGAGAAAGCGACGATTACCCCATTAATTTGAGCGAGGGTGAAAGATTCGTGGATGAGGAAAGTGAGAGTGAAGGACTATAGTGCAGTGCAGGACGTATCTTTTTTCGCTCTGACCGTAACTTAGGTACAAGGGTTCATTGGATTCCACACTTTCTCCTTTTTCTATTGTGGATCACGGATTTGTATTTCAAACCACCTCGGATACTATATCCTCTTGAAAATGAGAGTCGAGAACGCGAAATGGACATTCACAGTGACTTTTATCTCCACGACAATACATCGGCGAAACACTTTAGCTACGGAGCTAACGTGATAGCATCGGGCTCAAATGCAGGTATAAACAAAATAAATAAACCCCTGACTGGAAGGATAGACAGAAAATCAACAATACTATTAAACTATGGACATGTAAATACACGGTTAATGCTTTCCAGCTTGGTGAAGATTAACAATGCTGTTGCTAACGACGCCATTGAAGCTAACTTAGCAACGGGACCTCTCAGAGCTATGATAAAAACATTAGCGCTCCACCTACGCCAGCCAGCCCTCATCTGCTCATCAACACCCGTGCTCACTTGCGTTCCAGCAATTGATGGAAGGACGAAGGACTTCACCCGATCATCCGTGCGGTCGGCGGCTAGCGTCGGCTAGCGCGTCTGCTATCCAAGTCAAAGTCCTCCTGGTTGTGTTGCTAAAGCCAGCCGCTAATACACCGATCCCACCTACTACTTTGCGGTCTTCATTGTTCATTAAACAAATTGCAAAAGATTCACCAACACAGATGTCCAGAATACTGTGGAATTTTGACATGAAAACATAGCTTTTTTGTATTGGATTCAAAGGTGTACCAATACTTCCGTTTAACTAGTGACGTCACTCGCATACGTCATCATACAAAGACGTTTTCAACCGGAAGTTTAGCGGGAAATTTAAAATTGCACTTTATAAGTTAACCC
The DNA here is from genome assembly GCF_033978785.1 of Entelurus aequoreus. Taxonomy (NCBI): domain Eukaryota; kingdom Metazoa; phylum Chordata; class Actinopteri; order Syngnathiformes; family Syngnathidae; genus Entelurus; species Entelurus aequoreus. Next base: position 48,968,895 of record NC_084746.1, on the reverse strand, counting down.
GGCCGTATTGGCATGTGTTGCAATGTTAAGATTTCATCATTGATGTATAAACTATCAGACTGCGTGGTCGGTACTAGTGGCTTTCAGTAGGCCTTTAAAGGACACTTATTGAACTCACCTTCAGCATCGTGTAGCAATGCTGGACTGAGATGAGATCTGAAAGGAAACCCACCAAAATATGTCAAGATCCAAGATCCAAAATCCCCTGGGAGGGCTTTTGTTGTACCTGTCAGTCTCCAGACGTTCAGCAGAGGTGATGGGTTGAGTCCGACACCTCTCCGACATACGTCCGTCTCCAGGGGTGATGTAACGCCGGGTCCTCCGAACCCCCCGCTCCCGGTCTTGGTCCCGGTCGGTGTTGTTGGCAGCATCCACCTCCATTGCTGACTGGGTGCTCTCACTTTTATTGAGAAGCACAAAGAATTAGGCAGAATAGTTGTAGACATTTGTTTAGTTCTCAGCGTGAATAGCAGTTAGCACACATAGCATGCAGAAACAGACAATAAAAATGAATTACTGGTGGTACATTACAACACCGTTTATCACACTTTGTTACCTTTGCCAAGGAGATTGTCATTAGGTTTGTCCATTTAAAAGTGCGCCAACTTTTGCCTACAGTTTTTGATTTGCAACAAAGACTTTTGGTACTATGGGTCAGTATGTTCCTGTTTAATCCAAAAATAATTTTTTTAATGTACGATCTAAAATCCAATTGTTGTCAGATTATCATTTGGCGTGTTTGTATACAATTGTGTTCAATTTTGGTTACGAGAAACCTTAAGAACTTCTAGATCTGGATCTAAGCTCCTTTTAGTTATTAAGATACTCAATAGGTAGCCTTGGCAGAGGTCTTCCCCCGGGGGTGTTTCTAATGTTTGGATTTTAGTAGCATCCAAATGCAGAGTTAGCGATGAGTGAGCGTCCATGCCGGTGGACCTACAGGTCAGGCTTTCTGTTGGCATTTTCCAGGTATGAGTGCCTCAGCTGGGTCACCGACACCCGGGTGTCCAAGGTGCCCATCTCGCCATTTGCTGCCCCTGACTCTAGGACGGCCCTGGAAGTCTCCCGGGTGGCGGCAGCCCTCTCCCTATGGAACATGACGGATTGCTGACTTATGCCGATGTCTGACATGGAGCGTGTTCTGGTCTTAGGTTTGGGCCCTCCGCTCGCCTCAGCGCTTTTGTGTTTAGCCTGAGGCAGAGATGAACCCTTCTGGAGGTAAACAGCAGAGTCGCTTCTTGACCGACCTGACTGATCATGTTGCGCAGAGTCGCTTCTTGACCGGCCTGACTGATCCTGCTGCCTTTGAATCTTCTCCTCTCTCAAAACGTGTTTTTGTCTTTCAATCTCATCCTGTTGCTGTTTTGGTTCCTGAGACTGCCTTAAAGGGTCAGGCTGGTGCTGCCTCTGAAAATCTTGTTGTATAATTTGAGGATCTCGCTGTCTAGTTCTGGGGTCCACCTGAAGATGCTGCACTGGTGACTCTGCATGGCTAACAGCTTCTGAACATCTCAACACACTGTCCTCCTGAGTCTCGTGGCCTGAATGACGATGCCTCCCTCTCTCTCTGATCTTCTCAATATTCCGCTCGCAACCTGACTCTCTTAGCACGTCCCAGTTCTCCTCACTGCGACTCGCTCCTCTTTGCTCTGGGCTGTAGTTTTGCCATTCAATATGTTCATTTTGTACCCTGTAGGGTTCGTCCGTAGTCTTCTCCCTACGGCGGATTTCTGAGGGTAACACGGCTTTCCTGCTCTTCAGCAGACCTTCTGTTTGGACTTCTTCTTTCAAGGCTTTGCGAGCCTCCAACCTGGCCTCCCTGTGGGCGGCATAGATCTGGTCGGCAGTTACCCTCCTTCGGTGTTGTAACTCTGGGGGACCAGGCATGACCAGCTGGTTCTGGTGTTCAATGGCAGGGTGAGGGTGCTGATACTCTTGGGCAGGATGAGGGTGTTGATACTCTGTATTAGATCTGTAACGAGGCTGAGAAATAGTCCTTTGTTGGTCGGTTTCTGGGCAGTGTGGAAGCAGGATCTCTTGAGTACGATGTCTGTGAGGTCTGTCTGCGCTCCACTCAGGAGGCCTCTGCATCCTTTCATCGCTGGATAAATGATCTCTTACTCGGATTCTTGGGGGAAAGAACGGACAAAGACACTTAGATTCTACAGCAAATAAGACGCTGACCTTCTCGGTTCGGGGTTAGACTCAAGTGACCCTTGTTATTAAGACTAAAGACTCTCCAAGGTTACTTTTAAGTGTGTATGCTTGCCTGGTTTAGGACAGACTATAGAGATGTGTTGAGATTCAGACCCACAACGAGTATTAGTAAAGATGATGGTATCAGGTTTCTACAGTACTAATTGTTGTTACCTTGTTTTTTTGGAGTTTGAGTCAGTTGGACATTATTGTCAACAATCTGAATGCAAAAATGTTCCTTATCTTGAGAATGTTTTTTTTTCCAAATGATCAGTACCAATAACTAACCATAACTAAAGAGACAAGGGAAGTTATAAGATGCTGTTAGAAAGGAAAGTTTGTCAGTGAAACTTGAAGACTTGAAGAGTTACTGTATCTCTGAGTCTACTGTATGTTGACACACCAGTTGACAGGGCGCAAAGGCCATGGATAACATCAAAGATACTTCTTATCATTATTGGTAACTGTTCTGTTAAGCTGGACCTTAAAATATGAATTAGACATTAGTGAAAAATAATTATGAAAACAGATCACTTGTTCCCTTGAAGTCACCTGTCAAACAGGTGGCTGCATTTCCCTCTCTGAGCAAGGAGAGAAATGAATACCCTTCAAGTTTCTGTCTTGGACTGTGACCTTTAGCAGTTCTAGAAATATCCACACACTGCCATCACAGTTCAGTCAGACAATTGAGCTAGTGGGTAACCCAAAAATTTCGAACACTGAGGGCCCGATTTACTAAGATCGATTAAAAATACCTGCCATGTGAAATATATAAAATATCGTGTACTAGTGGGCGTGTTGTGTGTGATCTACAATGACTGTGTGCGCAATTGCAAATTGGTGCAGACCGCCTTATTCAAGTGAGGATTTTTGCGTGTACCATACGGTGCGTCACACTCATTTACTGCACATTCATGTGATCATATTCTTTCCTGTGGAATTTTTTTGTTTTCAAACAAGCAGGAGACATCTACCAGTTTTTATGGGCATTTTAGAAGCAGTCGTGCAGTGCATCTACATACCGTATTTTTTGGACTATAAGTCGCAGTTTTTTTCATAGTTTGGCCGGGGGTGCGACTCATACTCAGGAGCGACTTATGTGTGAAATTATTAACACATTACCGTTAAAAATGTAAAATAATATTTTTTAGCTCATTTACGTAAGAGACTAGACGTATAAGATTTCATGGGATTTAGCGATTAGGAGTGACAGATTGTTTGGTAAACGTATAGCATGCTCTATATGTTATAGTTATTTGAATGACTCTTACCATAATATGTTACGTTAACATACCAGGCACGTTCTCAGTTGGTTATTTATGCCTCATATAACGTACACTTATTCAGCCTGTTGTTCACTATTCTTTATCTATTTTAAATTGCCTTTCAAATGTCTATTCTTGGTGTTGGGTTTTATCAAATAAATTTCCCCAAAAATGCGACTTATACTCCAGTGCGACTTATATATGTTTTTTTTCCTTCTTTATTATGCATTTTCGGCCGGTGCGACATACACTCCGGAGCGACTTATACTCCGAAAAATACGATAGACACCACTTTAAAAAATTTTTACCACTGAAGATGCATGGGAGGGAACCTGCTCTACTGTGCTCAAGACGCAAAAAAAATGCATACTTCAAGAAGTTTTTATCATATAGGATATACACTACCGTTCAAAAGTTTGGGGTCACCCAAACAATTTTGTGGAATAGCCTTCATTTCTAAGAACAAGAATAGACTGTCGAGTTTCAGATGAAAGTTCTCTTTTTCTGGCCATTTTGAGCGTTTAATTGACCCCACAAATGTGATGCTCCAGAAACTCAATCTGCTCAAAGGAAGGTCAGTTTTGTAGCTTCTGTAACGAGCTAAACTGTTTTCAGATGTGTGAACATGATTGCACAAGGGTTTTCTAATCATCAATTAGCCTTCTGAGCCAACGAGCAAACACATTGTACCATTAGAACACTGGAGTGATAGTTGCTGGAAATGGGCCTCTATACACCTATGTAGATATTGCACCAAAAAGCAGACATTTGCAGCTAGAATAGTCATTTACCACATTAGCAATGTATAGAGTGTATTTCTTTAAAGTTAAGACTAGTTTAAAGTTATCGTCATTGAAAAGTACAGTGCTTTTCCTTCAAAAATAAGGACATTTCAATGTGACCCCAAACTTTTGAACGGTAGTGTACATTGAATTATTTACATTATTTAGATTATTTACAATCCGGGGTGTGGGATATGGAGGGGGGTGGGGGGGTAGGTTTGGTTGGTATCAACACTTCTGTCATCAACAATTTAACTTCGCGTCTACAGCCATGTTTGTTGCTGTTGCACGCGCCGTTCATGAGTTGCATGTTTTTCCCCGTCTTTATCAAAATATATCTATAGATGTCAAAACCCCTCCCGTTTTAGTTACCTCTCGAGGACACAGAACTCTGAAGAAACATTTATACTTAAACGATTCCTACAGCCATAAAACAACACAAGCAGAAGGCATTGTTTTTTTGGAGAAAGGCGAAATGGCGCCTGGTACCCATTGAGAACAGAGCTAGCTTGACCACCACACATATTCGTTGGGCGGGACGTGAGGCGGATGTGATGTCATTAACATCCCAGCAATTGTTTTGTGTGAGAAATTTCAAGATCAATACAACACATGCGGTTTTCAAACATTGTGTTTAGTAAAAAGCGCAACCATGCAGTGTATTTTTTTTTGAAAGATATTGCACAGAAGGCCAGAGGTGCATGTTTTGTTCATGCTTTACCCTTTTGATCCTTCTATTTGTTTTTAAATGTCTAAACAACCTCGCTCCAACATATCTCTCCGACCTCCTTCAGGCTTACTGCCCCACCCGATCCCTAAGATCAGCCGATCAGCTGCTACTGACGGTCCCTGACACAAGGCTGAAGCTTAGAGGTGACAGAGCTTTCGCCGCTGCTGCTCCCGAGCTCTGGAACGACCTACCTCTGAGTGTTAGATAAGCCTCCTCTCTTCCTGTTTTTAAATCTCTCTTAAAAACATACTTTTATTCCATGGCTTTTAACACTGAGTGATATCCATCCTGCTATGGCGCCCCATAATATACCTGCTGTGAACCTGTTTTTATGTTCTATTTATTAATTTTAGTTATTTATTTTTTATCGTGCTCTGTTTGTGTTGTGTTGTCTTTGCTCGGTTCTCGTATTATCTTTTAACCTGCCCATTGTACAGCACTTTGGCTACCCCTGTGGTAAATTTTAAATGTGCTTTATAAATAAAGTTGATTTTATTTGATTTGATTTGTGCTGTTGAAGAGTATTGTCTGACTGTTTAGGCAGGGCATTTGTGTGAGTAAAAGCAGAAGGTTCCCCCCACTAAGCAAGGAACTATCATCGAAAATGAGTCTAAATGCTTGTAGTACACTTGAGATATTTCAATGGGATCAAAAGCCCCCCTTCACAACCTGAACCACAACCAGTAGACTCACCCCTGCCTGTTGAGGATGCTCTGCGCCTGCTGCTCTATGAACAAATCCCCGGGTGAGATGCCGTGGCGGGCAGACGGCAGTGAGGCCCGGCGGGCAGTGCGAGGTGACCTGGGCACCGCTGCCACGCTGTAGTTCCCGTTGGGGGCAGGGCTTGGCTCACTGTGGGTTGCATCTGAATGGTGCTGGTAGTGGTGAGGTGGAAATTGCTGTTGAGGACGAGGCACGTGATGCTGATCCTCGGCCCTAGTTCGAGAAGGTTGATCCTGAGCGCCGCCTCTCCGGAAGTTCTCCATGTTCATCACTTGTTCCCGCTCTGAGAATCTGCCCCCTTGGGAAGCAGCTTTGCTGGTTGGGATGAGTGCGTCTCCGGGTACAGCATTCGGGTGAGTCCTCATGTAAACTGTGCCCACACCAGAGCGGTACGGCACCTTGGTTTCACCCTGTTCTGTCACCTCCACTTCTGGTCTGTCCCGCCTCCCGGACATTTGTCTGTCAGAGGCGTCAAGTCTGGAGCGGTAGTGTGGCGCGTAATCAATGTCTACCTCCTGGTCCAGCAGGATGCCGTATCGCTCCGATAGCTGCCGGCGGCGCTCTGCTTTGTAGCGAGCGATGCGCTCTGCCTTGGAGCTCAGGTTGTTTGGGTCTGAGGGGGCTGATGGGGGTGTAGAAGATTGGGACAGCGTAACCGGGTGGCCCCCTTTGGTCTGCCTCTGTGGTGATATCACCTGCTTTTGGGGAGCATCAAGCTCTTCTTGACTGAAGCGCCTCACTGTGATAACAAGCCAAGACGCCGTCAGCTTTCCGCTAGTAACAACATTTCCGACAAAATCATCGTCTTACCCGTCACACATGGCTCACAAGGGTCCGAAGCCCTGGTGTACCTCGGGGGGTCCTCCTCCAGCATCCTGTTGGCAACCAAGCCTACAGGCGCCAGAGCCAGTGGAGGGTCGCCTTTGATCCCCTCCAGGCGCCGTGCAATCCTCTCCTTCCTGTTTGATATAAATGAAGTCTGTCAGTGTTGCAAGCACACTTACAAAGAAAGAAGTCGAGGAGTAGATACTGTATACCTGTTCATTTCTAAATCTGCTGGGGAAGCTCCCTCAAAGTACTTCTTCAGCTCTGAAACTATGAATGATGAAACAATCCTATCAATCAAACACACATTGCCGCAAAAAGAGGTTTCACGGTCGATTCAAAGAAACTACTGCGCACCCTTGGGGAGAACGACCAGAAGTTTGGCATCTGTGTCCGAAACACTCTTGACCAAAGCGGTCTTGGAAGTCAAGGAGAAGTCACTCTGAAAACTAAAGGAGACACCAGAAGGCAACGTCAAACTGCAGACTTGGCTGCTAAGAGGACATCACAACAAACAACTCTTGACTAGCGAGCTAAAAAGGACTAGGTGAAGGGGCGACGGCAGGTTAAGATGTCACCTCAATCATAATCCAGGTCAAGAACTAGGTTAACTTGTTCTGATATGTACTATCCAATACAACTTACTTGACTTATTGCAGCCTTTCCTTGTTACCAAGCAACACATTATATTTTGTCCTGTGCATACATTTTATGAAAGTACAGAAATGCACTTGATGATGTTTGCTTGTCATGAACTGCAGGAATCAACACAAACAGCATGCAGAAGAGGCTTTGTGTCTTGGGATTAGCATTTAACGCTGACTGGGCGTGATGGCTTAAAGCTTTCTGTGCTGACATCGGGGAATTTTGATGACCCAGCAAAACCACAAGAATGTACCAAACCTAAGACAAGCTCCTCTCTGGAAGGGAGTTGTTACCTCAGTGCTTCTGTTGGCAATGAAGTCGAGCTGCAAAGTTTGTTCGGAGCCTCTGATCCAAATCCTGCAGAGACACAATTATATTATAGCTATCATACACGCGTTTCTTGCGGGTGTTGTTGAAAAATTATGAGGTGTCTTGCAAAATCATGTTGTTCCCCAAGAAGTGACACTGAGCAAAATAACATCCTTAGCATTGTAATTAGTACAAATGTGTAGCCAAGAAGTATGGACTTTTCATCACTTAATATTAGGTAAAAGTTCATGATTTAGCGATAACTTAGTTGTCAGAAGTATTTTTTCCTTCTTCAAATAAGTTATCAGTAATGTTATGACTTGACAGTCGGAATTACTTTCCGGCCTAGTCACATAATACCTACGGCTTTTCACACACACAAGTGAATGCAAGGCATGCTTGGTCAACAGACAGACAGGTCACACTGAGGGTGGACGTATAAACAACTTTAACACTGTTACAAATATGCGCCACACTGTGAACCCACACCGAACAAGAATGACAAACACATTTCGGGACCACACAGCACAACATAAACACAACAGAACAAATACCCAGAACCCCTTGCAGCACTAACTCTTCCGGGACGCTACAATATACACCCCCACCCCCCCACCCCCGAAACCCTGCCCACCGCAACCTCCTCATGCTCTCTCAGGGAGAGCATGTCCCAAATTCCAAGCTGCTGTTTTGAGGCATGTTAAAAAAAATACTGCACTTTGTGACTTCAATAATAAATATGGCATTTTTTTCCATAACTTGAGTTGATTTATTTTGGAAAACCATGTTACATTGTTTAATGCATCCAGCGGGGCATCACAACAAAATTAGGCATAATAATGCGTTAATTCCACGACTGTATATATCAGTATCGGTTGATATCGGAATCAGTAATTAAGAGTTGGACAATATGGGAATATCGGATATCGGCAAAAAAGCCATTATCGGACATCTCTAAACGTAACACACACACACACACACACACACACACACACACACACACACACACACACACACACACACACACACACACACACACACACACACACACACACACACACACACACACACACACACACACACACACACACACACACACACACACACACACACACACACACACACACACAAATCTTCAACAGCAGAAGTGTAGCAAAAGTCACTTGTTAATAGACAGCCTATCCAGGGTTCTTGCATCACACAATTCTGAATACGGACACGCACATTTTTTTTTTTACACACACACACACACACAGATCGAAATACGGACAGACAGATTTTTTTACCCACAGACCAATCATAATAAGGACACACAAATTAGATAACGCACACACGGATCTGATTACACACACACAGATTGAGATACAGACACACTGCAAAAACTGAAATCTAAGTAGGATGAAATACCTCAAATAAGGGTGATATTTGATTATTTTCCGTCTGATAAGATAATTCTTCTCACTAAGCAGATTTTATGTTAGAGTGTTTTACTTGTTTTAAGGGTTTTGGTCCTAAATGATCTCAGTAAGATATTACAGCTTGTTGCTGAGATTTGATGAGCTATATTGAGTAAAACATGCTTGAAACTAGAATATCAACTGTTGCAAAGCTGTGTCATCAACACTCACAAGTACAAAACTACTTTTTCAAAGTGATCATTTCTTATTTCAAGCATGAAAAAAAAAAATCATGACTTTGACACAATTGTGTCTAATAATTAAAACGGACGGACTTTGCTGTTTTATTTTCAATGAAACAATAGAAAACACGTACTCATATAGTAGTACAGTTGGCACAGTACAGGAAACTGACAGTTGATATTTAACATGTAACATTTCTAACAATTTTGAACAGAAATAGTTCATGCACATTCAAATGAATTCTTCAAAATTACAATTAAATCATTTTTGGCCGGAGGCCGGGCTGTATGTGTGTGTGTATATATATATATATATATATATATATATATATATATATATTATATATATATATATTATATATATATATATATATATATGTCTATATATATATATATATATATATATATATAGACATATATATATATATATAATTATTCCTCACGCACTAATTGACTGAAAGAGCACACACTTGGCGTGATGATGTCATGTTATCCATGGAAAAATGCATTTTTAGACCATATGATTTGCCTGAGCGGCTAGGAGACCCCGAGAGTAACAAGCGCTTGCCTTGTTGCCTTTCCATTAAGAACAATAAACTAGTTTTTAGTATAAGTTTGCTGGTTTCAAGAAATGTAATGCCGAGCACATATCATTATGTCAAGATAATGGCACTAGCGTTTACTTAATTGAAGAATATTTTTCAACATATTGACAAAAAAGGTCTCTTTTTTTTTCTACCAAGAAAAGTGCACTTGTTATTAGTGAGATTGTACTTATTTTAAAGGTATTTTGGGGTTCATTGAGGTTAGCTAATTTTACTTGTTTTGGAAAGTCTTGACAAGCCAAATTTTCTTGTTTTATTGGCAGATAATTTTGCTTAGTTCAAGTAAAATACCCCTCATTTTTGTATTTTTTTTTTTCTTGTTTTTGAACACTGACTCTTTGCAGTGCACACACCTTAGTACACGGACATGTGAATAGGATTGCACGTGCACATATTGAAATACACGTTTGCTACGATAATACTTCCAAAAGTGTTAAACCCAGCTTTGTATTTACATGCTGTCCCCTGTTGGCCTGGAGGCACTAATAATCAAGCCCTTATAATACATGCCCATATAAACTACACCAGTGTTTTTCAACCTTTTTTGAGTCAAGGCACATTTTTCGCGTTGAAAAATTGCGGAGGCACACCACCAGCAGAAATCATTAAAAAACGAAACTCGGTTGACAGTAAAAAGTCGTTGTCGCAATTGTTGGATATGACTTTAAACCATAACCAAGCATGCATCAATATAGCTCTTGTCTCAAAGTAGGTGTACTGTCACCACCTTTCACATCACGGCCTGACCTTTTTGGAGTTTTTTGCTGTTTTCCTATGTGTAGTGTTTTAGTTCTTGTCTTGCGCTCCTATTTTGGTGGCCTTTTCTCTTTTTTCTGTATTTTCCTGTAGCAGTTTCATGTCTTCCTTTGAGCGATATTTCCCGCAGCTACTTTGTTTTAGCAATGAAGAAGATTTTAGTTGTTTTTATCCTTCTTTGTGGGGACATTGTCGATTGTCACGTCATGTTCGGATGTACATTGTGGACGCCGTCTTTGCTCCACAGTAAGTCTTTGCTGTCGTCCAGCATTCTGTTTTTGTTTACTTTGTAGCCAGTTCAGTTTTAGTTTCGTTCTGCATAGCCTTCCCTAAGCTTCAATGCCTTTTCTTAGGTGCGCTCACATTTTGTTTATTTTTGGTTTAAGCATTAGACACAATTTTACCTGCACGCTGACTCCCGCTGTTTCCGACATCTACAAAGCAATTAGCTACCTGCTGCCACCTACTGATATGGAAGAGTATTACACGGTTACTCTGCCGAGCTCTAGACAGCACAGACACTCAACAACAACACATCATTTGCAGACTACAATTAATGGTTTGCAAAAAATATTTTTCACCCCAAATAGGTGAAATTAGACAATCCCCCACGTCACACCAGACTGTGTGGTTGAAAAACACTGAACTACACTATGTAGTCCAGAAATTAAAGTTAATTGTCTGATCCTCTTATTTTTTTAAATGCAGAAGCAAAAAGATGTGTAGACTCCGTCAATCAAATGCGTGCAATCCGACATTCCTTGTAGGTCACTCTGCAACTTAATACTACGGCCGAGCCGCAACCTGTCAAGATGAAGGATTGAATGAGGGTTGCCATGGTAGCTATTTTCGCCCGTTGTAAAATAGCGACTGTTTGCGCTGACTATATCTTGAGGGCTGATGAATAGGAAAAAGAAGCTAAAAATGTCAAGTTAAGTCTTGGAGTCAGTGATTGGTTTGTACAAGAGAAGGTAGGTGTTAAGGTCACATGACAAAGTGCATGTCACGTGTACAACGAGCACACGCCTGTTGTGAAGTTGTTTCCCGTTTTTATTGCAGACAGATTGTGTTACCATTGCAGACGCCAACACAACATATCTGTTTTTAAATCTGTTGGCCTGCTGTTAAAAGAATCAACACCAGTATAGTCAAAAAATAAATAAAGAATGTGAAATTAAAAAAAGTCACATGATGTCCTCTAGTGGGCAGAAGTGATCACGTCGGAGCAATCATGAGAATGTGCCCGGAAAGCCCCGCACACGTCACCTCAGTTCAGCTTTCCTCGGAAACGTCTTGCAGGTTGCCAATGAAAAAAGGACGCTGAAGGCTGGCAGCGGTAAGGGAGACAAGCTTAGCCACGACTGGGATTTTTCTAAGAATAAAGTTCTCAGGTGAAAAATAGACTCTCGGCGATAGAAACTAGTGTTGGGAAACAGGATGGTCAAAACAACAAACACCTTCTTATACAAATGATTGCCATTTATTTTGAATTCAAATTATATTCAAAACAAAATGTGTGTAGACAGAACCTACTACAACATGTACTACAAAAAATACACATTTTACAGTTACTTAAGACGTTATAACAGGGCTAGTGTTAGCTGCAAACATAGTGATGTGACGGCCAGGCTCTGTTCAATTGGTCTAATGGAGTGTATGTATACTTTTGACCCAGCAGATTTGGTCACATTTTCAGTAGACCCATAATAAATTCATAAAACAACCAAACTTCATGAATGTTTTTTGTGACCAACATGTGCTCCAATCACTCTATCACAAAAAAAACAAGAGTTGTAGAAATTATTGAGTCAAACGTCACGCTGAATTAGCAACGGTCATGTGACCGTGCCCGCTGGACGGAGTCTGTCCAACCAGCCAACGTGATCAAATGATTATATCAAATCAAATCCAACTTTATTTGTATATCACTTTTCATACTGTGGAGAGGCGGGCCCGGCAGTCCGACAGCGAGGCAGGGCACACCGGAGCCCGCTCCAAGATGGCGGCGAGGAGGCGTGGACGGCGAGCCGGGTCCGACGCCGCAAACAGTATCAGGTGCGTGGATCGCCCAGCTGGGCACAGTCAAATAATCCTCTTGAACTGTATAAAAGGGCGGCAGCCGTGGACGTGAGAGAGAGAGAGGCGGAGAGACGAGAAGGAGCCACAAGGAAGCTGATGCAGAGCGAAAGAGACTGAGAGCGCAAGGGAGACGACGAAGCCCGAAGCTGAAAAGCTGGAGCGGAGGAGCGAGCAGCAGACGGAAAGGCTGAAAAGCGACCCGGCAAGAGACGCATTCTTTGAAATAAATAAGTCTAAAAATGCTCGCCAACAATGTCATTCCTTGGTGGTCCTTGGAACCCGCACGACAGGGAGCGACTGTCACACATACATACACTACTGTTCAAAAGTTTGGGGTCACATTGAAATGTCCTTATTTTTGAAGGAAAAGCACTGTACTTTTCAATGAAGATAACTTTAAACTAGTCTTAACTTTAAAAAAATACACTCTATACATTGCTAATGTGGTAAATGACTATTCTAGCTGCAAATGTCTGGTTTTTGGTAATATTAATTAGTTTAAATAAAATACCCCAAATTTTTGTATTTTTTTTTTCTTGTTTTTGAACACTGACTTTTTGCAGTGCACTACCCACTTCTGCCCATTAGAGAGCATGTTTATTCTTCTCCATGTCTTACCAAATTAATGATCTACTTATTTAACTAGCAAATTCACTAGTAACTAATTTTGACAATAAAAGTCACATAGTTCCATTAGAGAGCATGCTTATTCTTCTCCATGTCTTGCCAAATTAATTATCTATTTATTTAACTAGCAAATTCACTAGTAACTAATTTTGACAATAAAAGTCACATGAAATCCGTTCGACCCCAGTATGCACTCCTCTCGCAGATCTACACACGCACATTTCCAGCTATTTTTGCTCACGTGGTCACTATCTACAAAGATGCCAACTAACCCTTACCTGGGCAGCAGTGCTGCACCTGGTTGACATGGTAACCAGAGATCCAAGCGTTTCGGAACATGTTTGGAGGCAAACGGACGCCTTGGCGACCGCCGCGACTCCCCGAGTGGTTACCCTCCACCCTCCTCGAACACCAGCACCACTTCCAGCACCTACGCCCTTCTGCACAGCAACGCTCACCGCACAATGTCACACAACTTGTGTGTGTGAAGTTGACAGCACAGCAGGGCGCCAAAGCGGCTCAGCGGCGTAATCAGATTACAGTCAGAAATTAGCTTCCATGATAGAAACTCGGTGGCGGGGATTGGAGAAGGGGCGGAGGGAGGGGAGTTGGCGCTAGGTAGAGGTAGACGTCTCCACTTGGGCCTCCTGGAAGTCGGGTTTAGGTAGAGGTGACACCTCATGGATATTGATTAGCATTAGCAATCCATCAGATTTGGGCCATAATCCTCACTAAAGCTTGTTTGGCCGTAAAGTGTTAAATATGTTTACTTCCTGAATGCCAATGCGCATTCATCAAATAGCCCCGCGGAGCGCACCTCGGGACACGCCCACGGCCGCTCATTTCCTGCACGCGCTACTCTGGCACACCTGGAGCTGATGATCAGACCTGCCTTTATAAGCCTGCACAACCTGCTATCCCGGGCCAGAACGTAATCATCTGTTCCTGTACCGATCAAGCTCTATGCGACCTTGCGCTCTCTCTGTGTTCTCCACCATCGTGTTTGATTGGTCTCGTGTCTTCCTTGTCGTCCTTCCTGCAGTCTGCTTTCGTTCCACATGACGAGCTGTGCGTCTCGTCTTCCCCCTGTGATTCCCTGTTGTTCTTCTCTGATTTTCTGGCTGCCCCTTTTGAATTCTCGACCTCCCGCTTGGACTCGGACCTTCTACGCCAGGGGTGTCAAACATACGGCCCGCGGGCCGGAACCGGCCCCCAAGGAGGTTCGATCAGGGCCGCAGGATAATTTGAAAGTGGAAAAAATGCATAAAAGACATGGAATTAATATTTTAAATTCGCTGCAATTCATGGATTATCCGCTAAGGGGCACACTCTTTCCATCAGAGTAGAAGACAAGCCGCATCACTGAGACAGACTGAAAACAGCAGACGGTATCAATGCGCCATCTGCTGCTTGTTACGACGTTGTTAATACCTTGGTCTCTACCTCTCCGCTACACCCTCATTAGCCAAAATGTCGTTATCCAAACGGACAAAAGTAGATGAGTGTAGAATTTTCAAAGAAAAATTGACCACGTCCTATTTATTTACAGAGATGCACGTAAAACCTTCGTGCTTGGTGTGTTTGCAACAAGTTTCTGTATTGAAGGAATATAATATTCGACGCCACTACGAGACTCATCACAGCGAAAAATATGACGGCTTGCAAGGACAACTGAGAAGAGATAAGATTAACGAATTGCTGGCGGGTCTGAGGAAACTACACTAACACCTTTAAAATGCTGCCTTAGATACTGTTTGCATTGAAAGAATACAGCTCTGTGAAGATGAATCCTTACTGTGGTGATTTAAAAAATGTGCACTTTAATGTTAGTCAGCAGCTTCAAAACAAAAGTTGTGTGATGGAATTCTACTGTTCATACAACTCCATAAATTTTCAGTATGTATTGTATGTGTATGTATGTTTCATGTATGAAGTTTACAGATTTACAGGACAGGCGAACACTTTCTTCATTACACATTTAAAATCACTCTCCTTAGTTTGTAAGGTGTACGCAGGGATTACATTTAGATTTTATATGCGTATGTGTAAGTGGTTTAAAAATTCCTTTCTTTAAAAGTCTCATTTAATCTTAAAGTGCATTACTATATTTTTCAGTACCAATTAAAGTTTTGTGCCTTTGTACAATCAGTGGGATCAGTTGCAATGCATATTTGTGAATGATAAAAGTAAATTGCACATTTGTCTAAGGAAATATGAGGTGTTTCATGAAATGTTTTGTAAAAGGATAGTTCATTAAATTTCAATATTTTCCTAATGTTCTTGTGCTTCTTTACACCAAAACAAAGGAAAGACATGATATTTTGGTTATTTATAGAAGAGTATGGTATAATTTTAATGGTCCGGCCCACTTGACATCTCCCTAGGCCGTATGTGGCCCACGATGCGAAATGAGTTTGACACCCCTGTTCTACGCCCTGCTCAGCCCCCGACTTCCTGCTCGTTTGACGGATCTATGAGCCTGCCCTGTCCGCTCAACATTTACGGTAACACTCAACAGTTAATTCCTACGCAGTCACACACATACACTGCAAAAAGTCAGTGTTCAAAAACAAAAACAAAAATTCAAAAATTAGGGGTATTTTACCTGAACTAAGCAAAATTATCTGCCAATAGAACAAGAAATTCGGCTTGTTAAGACTTTCCAAAACAAGTAAAATTAGCTAACCTCAATGAACCCAAAAATACCTTAAAATAAGTATATTCTCACTAATAACAAGTGCACTTTTCTTGGTGGAAAAAAAAGAGACCTTTTTGCTCAATATGTTGAAAAATATTCTTAAATTAAGTAAAGGCTAGTGCCATTATCTTGACATAATGATATGCGCTCGGCATCATGATTTTTTTTTTCATGCTTGAAGTAAGAAAGTATTACTTTAAAAAAGTAGTTTTATACTTGAGTGTTAATGACACAGCTTTGCATCAGTTGATATTCTAGTTTCAAGCATGTTTTACTCAATATAGGTCATAACATCTCAGTAACAAGCTGTAATATCTTACTGAGATCATTTAGGACCAAACCCCTTAAAACAAGTAAAACACTAACATAAAATCTGCGTAGTGAGAAGAATGATCTTGATTAATATTATTATTGTTTGTTATTATATATATATATAAAATTGTATGTATATATATAATAAACCATAGAGCTGAATACTACGCCCCCTTGTGTCTGTGCCGTCTACTCCCCCTGCACATAACACCCGCCCTTTGTCATTTGCCTTTTGGTTCTGTGGCTGTGCTCTTTTACATGAACAAGAAACATGAAGCACTCAGACAACCAATACGGATACAGAGCCAACATTTCAACATCAATGGCATTAATCAAAATAATAGAAAAGATCACCGATACAATAGATACCAACAAATGTATTTGACACAATAAATCATAATATCTTAAACAAATTAGAATGATATGGAATCAGAGACTTGGTCTTGAACTGGGTAAGAAGCTTCTTAACCAACAGGAAGCAATACGTGAAGGTAGTCGAACACACGTCTACAGAGCTGAAAATACATTGCTGGTGTACCTCAGGGATCAATACTAGGACCAAAATTGTTCAGTCTTTATATAAACGACATTTGTAAAGTTACAAAGGACTTAAAGTTAGTACTATTTGCAGATAATACAACTGTGTTTTGTTCAGGAGAGAACACACAGACGCTAACACAAACATGAACAGAAGAAAGGAATAAACTAAAAAGATGGTTTGACAAAAACAGTCTCTTTTCTTTCTGTTCGGTAACAATAGAAGAGAAAGTCAGACACAAATACAAATAGACGGAATACAGTTATTTATAAGTGGTTGATTTATATAGGCTAATAAGGTAAAGTTTTGTACCTGACAAGTTTCGGCTATCTTGCTTCTGCAGCCTTCATCAGAGGTGTCACGTGATGTTAGCGTGACGTCATCTGTGACGTGTTATATGGATTGGACACCTCTGATGAAGGCTGCAGAAGCAAGATAGCCGAAACTTGTCAGGTACAAAACTTTACCTTACTAGCCTATATAAATCAACCACTTATAAATACACATTAGTAGGCGAAATGAACCTCTTCAACATAGACGGAATACATATTGAAAGGGTAAAAGGAATCATGTTTTTGGGTGTAATGATTGATGATAAAATGAACTGGAAATTTAATATAAAAAATATACAACATAAAGTAGCAAGAAACACGGCAATAATGAATAAAGGAGCACTTCATATTCTCTACTGCTAGCTAGTATTACCATGTCGGAGTTATTGTACAGAAATATGGGGAAATAAGTACAAATGTACACTTCATTCATTCACGGTGTTACAAAAAAGATCAATTAGAATAATACATAATGTTAGATATAAAAAAAAACATACAAATGTAACGACTTGGTCGCATGGTGATGCGGGGGTTGTTCTCCCAAGATGCAGACCGACTCCGGACACAGCGTGAGGGTAGGAAATTATTTATTTTAACAATAAATCAGGCAGGAAAAAACAAAAGCGTGCTCATAGCACGGGAGGCAAAGCTAAGGGGGCTAGCGTGGGAGCTAGCATACAAAAAGAGCCTAGCATAGACGCTAGCATACAAAAGGAATCAAAATGCCGTTGTTAACTGTTGCGTGTAGCAAACTAGGAAGCCAGACTGACTGACCGGAAAATGCAGGACTAAATAGTTCTCTGATTAGTGCTCGGCAGCAGGTGAGCGTGCCGAACACTAACCAGAGGCAGGTGAAACCAATAAGCACCCATGGTTACTGAAAAACACAGACCCAGGGGTGCAGAAAACAGGAACTGAGGGAGTCCTAAACCGAAAAGAACATGATCCGGGCAACGGATCATTACAACAATCCCTTTATTAAATCAAAAATATTGAAATTCAACGATTTGGTGTATTTGCAAACAGCTAAAATGATGTACAAAGCAAACTATAACCTGCTACCCAAGAATGTACAATACTTTTTCTCAACAAAAGACGAGAAATACAACTGCAGAGGAAAATCTAATTTAAAACATTTGTATGCACGTACAACACTTAAGACCTTTAGCATATCAGTATTTGGAATTAAATTACGGAATGGCTCAAGCATGGAAATCAAACACAGCACCAATATGATTCAGTTCAAACAATGGTATGGTATATTTATTGATTTACTATTTATTTAGTCACCGTTCTGTTACAGAGAACAAGGAAATGGAATGAAACTGCTATGATATGAAAAGGGGTAGGATTAGATAAGCTCTGGTTCTTCCAACTCCTTTTCGGACGTGCTGCAGTGAAAAAACTAGAAATATGCGATGCATTGCATTGTGTCGTATGCATGTTTTAAATAAACTGAAACTGAACGGATCATGGCTGACGGCGGAGCTAAGCTAACATCGGTTTATTTTTTTCTAATTTAGCAACATAAGCACACTCACTCAAATAAAAAACATCAATTTCTACAACTACTAGTACTATGGCATCATTTAAAAGTACTGTGGCCTCATTTTTCTTATATCTAAAAAGGATGCTAACGAAAATGATAATTAAATAGGTGCATTGTATGAGGCGCTGTAGAGAGTCTACTGACCAACAGCATCTCAGGCCTGGACTGGAGCCTGCAGTGCCTCAGACTGGAAGTCTCTGCAGAGAGTGGTGAGGACGGCGGAAAAGATCGTCAGGACTCCTCTTCCTCCTATCCAGGAGATCGCAAAAAGCCGCTGCCTGACCAGGGCTCAGAAAATCTGCAGAGACTCCTCCCACCCCCACCAAGGACTGTTTTCACTGCTGGACTCTAGAAAGAGGTTCCGCAGCCTCCGTAGTAGAACCTCCAGGTTCTGTAACAGCTTTTTCCCTCAGGCCATAAGACTCTTGAACGCATCATAATAATCCCCTCAATTCCCCCCAAAAATGGATGAACTCGCTGAAATATAAAGACAATATAACATACATCCATAAACGTGGATGCATATGCAAAAGTGCAATATATTTATCTGTACAGTAATCTATTTATTTATATCTGCACCTTATTGCTCTTCTATCCTGCACTACAACGAGCTAAAGCAACAAAATGTTGTTCTTAACTGTACTGTAAAGTTTACATTTGAATGACAATAAAAAGGAAGTCTAAGTCTATAATTACAACACTCATTATAACTGAAAATATATTTCTAATAATTGACTAAAATAGGATGATACAACTATTTAAACAAAAACAATAAACTATTACCGTATTTTTCGGACTATAAGTCGCAGTTTTTTTTCATAGTTTGGCCGGGGGTGCGACTTATACTCCAGTGCGACTTATATATGTTTTTTCTAGGGATGTCCGATAATGGCTTTTTGCCGATATCCGATATTTTCCAACTCTTTAATTACCGATACTGATATCAACCGATACCGATATCAACCGATATATGCAGTCGTGGAATGAACACATTATTATGCCTAATTTGGACAACCAGGTATGGTGAAGATAAGGTACTTTTAAAAAAAATTAGTAAAATAAGATAAATAAATTAAAAACATTTTCTTGAATAAAAAAGAAAGTACAACAATATAAAAACAGTTACATAGAAACTAGTAATGAATGAAAATAGTGGACCAGCAGCACGCACAATCATGTGTGCTTACGGACTGTATCCCTTGCAGACTGTATTGATATATATTGATATATAATGTAGGAACCAGAATATTAATAACAGAAAGAAACAACCCTTTTGTGTGAATGAGTGTAAATGGGGGAAGGAGGTTTTTTGGGTTGGTGCACTAATTGTAAGTGTATCTTGTGTTTTTTATGTTGATTTAATTTTTTTTTAAAAACAAAAAAAACAAAAAAAACATACCGATAATAAAAAAAACGATACCGATAATTTCCGATATTCCATTTTAACGCATATATCGGCATCTCTAGTTTTTTCCCTTCTTTATTATGCATTTTCGGCCGGTGCGACTTATACTCCGGAGCGACTTATACTCCGAAAAATACGGTAATAATTAAAGTACCATTAAAAAAATGTAAATACAAATAAATAAAATTAAAAAATTAAACATCAAATCGAAATAAGTGTCTGACCCAAGAGCGTAAATTAGCATGGTCATCCGTGACTAAGCTGCCAAAGAAAAAAAAAATCACAAGTGTCTCAAAGGGCTGCACAATTAGCCACAACAACATCCTTGGCTCAGATCCCACATCAGAGCAAGAAAAAACTCAACCCAATGGGATACAATGAGAAACCTTGGAGGGGACCGCAGATCCCCCCCCCATGGGCGACCGGTGCAATGGACGTCGAGTGGATCTAGTTAATAGTGTGAGAGTCCAGTCCATAGATGACAATAACCACTTCATCTGTTCTGTAGATGTGTGATTGATTGATTGAACAGTGTAGGTCTGACTTGGTAGGATATGTACAGCGAGCAGTGAACATAGTGAGCTCAGAGAGCATAAGAACAAGTTTATATACATTTGATTATTTACATTTGATTATTTACAATCCGGGGAGGTGGGATGTGGTGAGGGTAGGGGGTTAGGCTAGGGTTGTAGTTGACTGGAGGTGTTCTTTTAGTGCTATCATGACCCGTGGTCCGGATCATGTTTTTGTTATGTTCTGTTAGTTTTAGACTCCATAGTTCCTGTTTTTGTGTGCACCCTTGTTTGTTTTAGTTACCATGGCGACTTATGATTTTCACCTGCCTCTGGTGTTCGGGACACGCACCTGTTTCCAATCAAGAGACATGATTTAAGCACACCTTTGCCAGTCAGTCGTCCTGGCGTCATTATTGGTTTCATGCCACAGTTTCATGTTGTGCTATGCCATAGTTATGTTAGTTGTTTCATGCCACAGTAAGTCTTGTTTGTTCTATGTCCATAGTTCATGCTAAGTCTTAGCGTCTATGTTTCCTGCGTTTAGAACGGCACGCTTTCGTTTTGTTTTAGTTCCTGTCTTTTGTGATGTGTAGGACTAATTAATTAATAAAAATGTTCCTACCTTCAAGTCCTGTCCGGAATAGTCCGTTTGCATCCTGGGAGAACAAACCTCGCAGTAAGCTGCGACCCCCCCATTATGACAAGTGCGGTTTACACCTGTTGGGAGTGCATTCCATACTGATGTGGCATAGAAGGAGAATGAGTTAAGACCTTTGTTAGATCGGAATCTGGGTTTAACGTGGTTTGTGGAGCTCCCCCTGGTGTTGTGGTTATGGCGGCCATTTACGTTATGGAAGTAGTTTGACATGTGCTTCAGTATCAGGGAGGTGTAGCAAATTTTATAAACTAGGCTCAGTTCAATCTGGCGTTGGTTAGGAAGATCCCTGGAGTCTGTGGCCTATGTGGTTTTGTGCTAGCCTTGCTACTCGACCCGTTCTGCAACCCTTCTTTTGTTTATGATGCCTCCGTCGGACTTGTCTTCTCCCCAGTCCAAGGAAAAGCCACTGTGAGCCCGAAGCCCCTGTCTGGGATGCGGTAAGACTGATGAAACTCGATTGTAATTTGCATGCGACACATTAGTCCGACTGAACGAAGCTTGGTTAGAGTGTATGAAGTACTGAGACCATTCACATTCATACAGCTGCTCACATACAAGACTGACTAAAATGCACCGATACAGAGAGCCAGTGACCACAGCATCCGTGCATGCCTCCATCTTGGCAAACAAACAAAAATTTAAAAGCACAGCTGGACAGTGTACAATTGGTTCTGGTGTGGGTCAAGGAAGTTCTGGTGGTCATAAAAGTTTGCGAATGAGGACATCAGGGGTATTTTAGTGACAGACATCATATGTGTAGAAATAAAGCATATTACATTGATTGATTGAGACTTTGATTAGTAGATTGCACAGTACAGTACATACACTGCGAAAAGTCAGTGTTCCAAAACAAGAAAAAAAATACAAAAATGAGGGGTATTTTATTTGAACTAAGCAAAATTATCTGCCAATAGAACAAGAACATTTGGCTTGTCAAGACTTTCCAAAACAAGTAAAATAAGCTAACCTCAATGAACCCCAAAATACCTTAAAATAAGTATATTCTCACTAATAACTGTACTACTAGATGAGTACATATTTTCTATTGTTTCATTGAAAATAAAACAGCAAAGTGGGGGGGGGGGGATAAAAGTTGGAAAAGTCGGCAAAAGTCCCCAAAAATTTTCAAAATACCTACCCAGGTTCGAGTCCCACAAGTCCCGGCTGGGATGCCCCAAATGTCCAAAATACGCCTAGCAAAGTCCCACGGGAAGGCGGGGAGAAAAGTGAGAAAAGTCGGTAAAATGTTCAAAAATCACACCCAGGTTCGAGTGCCACAAGTCTTAGGACTAGAGGCACTCCATGTGGGACTCGAACCTGGGTAGGTATTTTGAACATTTTTGGGACTTTTGCCGACTTTTATCTCCCCTCCCCGTGCTACTCGGCTGGGTGTGTTATGGACATTTTGGGCATCCCGGGACTTGCGTGGCCGGCGGCGGGACTTGTGGGACTCGAACCTGGGTAGGTATTTTGAACATTTTTGGGGGACTTTTGCTGACTTTTCTCACTTTTCTCCCCCGCTTCCCGTGGGACTTTGCTGGGTGCGTTTTGGACATTTGGGCCATCCCGGGACTTGTGCGGCCGGCGGCGGGACTCGTGGGACTGGAACCCGGGGAAGGTATTTTGGACAAAATTGGGACTTTTGACCATTTTGGCCACCTTTTCCCCCTCTTCTTCCCCGCCTTCCTGTGCACCATTGCTGGGTGTGTTTTGGACATTTGGACAAAAATATTTTCAAGCATGTTTTACTCAATATAGGTCATAACATCTCAGCAACAAGCTGTAATATCTTACTGAGATCATTTAGGACCAAAACACTTAAAACAAGTAAAACACTCTAACATAAAATCTGCTTAGTGAGAAGAATTATCTTATCAGACAGAAAATAAGCAAATATCACCCTTATTTGAGATATTTCATCTTACTTACATTTCAGTTTTTGCAGTGTATTCCGTACAATTGACCACTAAATGGTAACACCCGAATAAGTTTTTCAACTTGTTTAAGTCGGGGTCCACGTTAATCAATTCATGGTTATTCATGGTTCATACATTTATGATGTATAAAATGTATCTACTAGTATGCACATGTGCACACAGAGATTTTACGCCAAGTATTTTTGCAGAATGTGCATGTGTTGTGCTGAAGGATTTTTCTCACCCTTCCACACACACACACATACACACGCACACACATAAACACGCATACTTCCCAGGCGGGCCTTGGACGCCCGTATAAGGCAACGTGTGTTGTGAGTGGCTGCTGTGAGGAGGTCACCCTGTCCACAAGTCGGGCTTGTGTTTACAAGACCACCGCCTGCTCGGCCTTGTTGTGGCGCATTTACGGACCAACGTGCGTCTCGTCTCCTGCGAGCTAACTGCCATGTCTTGTCTTTATCTTTAGTTTGCTTCACACATTTGACTTTTAGTGCCTTTCTATTACATCGGGCCAAGGGAGACATTTTGGTGCCGATCTGGATAAAGCAGGGGTGTCAAACGTACGGCCCGAGGGCCGGATCAGGCCTGAAATTTTTTAATTGATTGATTGATTGAAACTTTTTAGTAGATTGCACAGTTCGGTACATATTCCGTACAATTGACCACTAAATGGTAACACCCAAATAAGTTTTTCAACTTGTTTAAGAAACTGCTGTTCTAAATGTGTCCACTGGGTGTCGCAATAGCAATTCTTTGTATCTTTGTAGATGATGCTACACCTGTGCAAAATAAACCACATGATGTTAGTACATCAGTCGAGGAAAATGATCAAACTACATAAATAACATCCTGTAATTTGATTTTGATGTTATTTTTTTATCTTGAAAATGAACACCAATGAGTTGACTGATGAACATTATCACATCATTTATTCAGAAAATATGAGTAACGACAAATAAAGATAGAATACTATTAACCGCAACATGTAAGTGTAAAAAAAAAACAACAACAACATTATGATTTGTACAATCTCAGAATGTGCTTGTTCTATTTTTAAACAAAGAAAACAATCTGAAGTTGTCTTTATTTTTAAGTTATCATGCCGCAATTTTACCAGTCCGGCCCACTTGGGAGTAGATTTTTCTCCATGTGGCCCCTGATGGGACCCATAACCTCCCTGCTTGGCACTCAGCAACAAAGGGTTGGAGTTGGGGGTTAAATCACCAAAATGATTCCCGGGCGCGGCGCCGCTGCTGCCCACTGCTCCCCAAGGGGATGGGACAAATGCAGAGGACAAATTTCGCCACATCTAGTGTGTGTGTGACAATCATTGGTACTTTAATCTTAATCTTAATCTTAATCTAAAATGAGTTTGACACCCCTGGGATTATGATGAAAATAATGAACAAATATGTGATAAAAACAATAAATAATATAAACAAAGAGAGCTTTTTTTTTTTTTTTTTTAACAATTTCCTTCTTTTAGCAGATATTGAAATGCAGCGTGTCACACACACACACACACACACACACACACACACACACACACACACACATTATTGTATTTGTTACCTTCTTGAGACCTCTGGAAAATGCCTACCTCTTTAGGACTACTCTTTCTAGATATAAAGATTTGTATTTACAACATCCATCCATTTTCTACCGCTTATTCCCTTTGGCGTCGCGGGGGGCGCTGGAGCCTATCTCAGCTACAATCGGGCGGAAGGCGGGGTACACCCTGGACGAGTCGCCACCTCATCGCAGGGCCAACACTGATAGACAGACAACATTCACACTCACATTCACACACTAGGGCCAATTTAGTGTTGCCAACATTAATAATACAAACAATCTATGTAAATATAAAAAAGGTAAGCTTTTAGTTATTTTTTTAATTACATTTGTTTTGTTTGTAATTGGTTTTTAATCTTCATTATTTACAAACGTACTTCAAGTTATTACAGTATGTCTCTATATACATTTTTTGTATTAATTTTGGCCAAAGAGGGCGCATTTCAATTTCTTACACACACTTGTTATTTCATATGTTGGCCAGAAGGGGAGCACTTTTAAAACCGACACACAGTCAATTTGAAAAATCCCTCCTTTTTGGGACCACCCTAATGTTGATAGATTTCACCACCAGGGGTGCAAATGAGACATTCTCTATTAGATGCAGTGGTTTTCCGTATAGGGACCATGATTTATGTCCTAACTTGTTCACCGCTCCTCATATGGAAGCTACTTTTCCTTGTTGATGTCTCAAGAAGGGTAGAAATATATACAATTGCGGTATAGCTTGGTTGGTAGAGTGGCCGTGCCAGCAACTTGAGGGTTCCAGGTTCGATCCCCGCTTCTGTCATCCTAGTCACTGCCGTTGTGTCCTTGGGCAAGACATTTTACCCACCTGCTCCCAGTGCCACCCACACTGGTTTAAAAATGTAACTTAGTTTTTGGGTTTCACTATGTAAAGCGCTTTGAGTCACTAGAGAAAAGCGCTATATAAATATAATTAACTTCACAAATACAAGAACACACACACATTCTTGTATTTGTCACCTTCTTGAGACCTCCGAAAAATGCCTTCCTCTTTAGGACTACTCATTCTAGATATATAAAGATTTGTATTTATAACATTAATGATATAAACAATCTATGTAAATATAAAAAAGGTAAACTTTTAGTTATTTTTGTAATTACATTTTTGTGTCTGTAATTGGTTTTTAATCTTCATTATTTACTTCAAGTTATTACAGTATGTCTCTATAAACATTTTTTTTTTTATTACTAATTTTGGCAAAAGGGGGCGCATTTCAATTTCTTCCACACACTTGTTATTTCGTATGTTGACCAGAGGGGGAGCACTTTTAAAACCGACACATAGTCAGTTTGAAAAATCTTTCCTTTTTGGGACCACCCTAATTTTGATAGATTTCACCACCAGGGGTGCAAATGAGACATTCTCTATTAGATGCAGTGGTTTTCCGTATTGGGACCATGATTTATGTCCTAACTTGTTCAACGGTCCTCATATGGAAGCTACTTTTCCTTGTTGGTGTCTCAAGAAGGGTAGAAATATATACAATTGCGGTATAGCTTGGTTGGTAGAGTGGCCGTGCCAGCAACTTGAGGGTTCCAGGTTCGATCCCCGCTTCTGTCATCCTAGTCACTGCCGTTGTGTCCTTGGGCAAGACATTTTACCCACCTGCTCCCAGTGCCACCCCACACTGGTTTAAAAATGTAACTTAGATATTGGGTTTCACTATGTAAAGCGCTTTGAGTCACTAGAGAAAAGCGCTATATAAATATAATTAACTTCACAAATACAAGAACACACACACATTCTTGCATTTGTTACCTCCTTGAGACCTCCGAAAAATGCCTTCCTCTTTAGGACTACTCATTCTAGATATATAAAGGTTTGTATTTACAACATTAATGATGTAAACAATCTATGTAAATATAAAAAAGGTAAGCTTTTAGTTATTTTTGTAATTACATTTTTGTGTTTGTAATTGGTTTTTAATCTTCATTATTTACTTCAAGTTATTACAGTATGTCTCTATAAACATTTTTTTTTTATTACTAATTTTGGCCAAAGAGGGCGCATTTCAATTTCTTACACACACTTGTTATTTCATATGTTGGCCAGAAGGGGAGCACTTTTAAAATCGACACACAGTCAATTTGAAAAATCCCTCCTTTTTGGGACCACCCTAATGTTGAAAGATTTCACCACTAGGGGTGCAAATGAGACATTCTCTATTAGATGCAATGGTTTTCCGTATTGGGACCATCATTTATGTCCTAACTTGTTCACCGCTCCTCATATGGAAGCCACTTTTCCTTGTTGATGTCTCAAGGAGGGTAAAAATACTAGAACACACACACACACACACGTAAACAGTCACGTTGTCACCTGAGAAGCGTCAACAACATTGTCACAGTCACAAGTCTGGCGGTGATATAGAACACTCATTTAAATGTCTCCCTTCATGACATTACCATCACAAACACACAACACGAGGTTACATTGGATTAGATGGAACTTTATTGATCCCCCGGGCGTGTGACCTGAGGCATATCGAGGTTCCAGTAGCAGCAACATCATTTACAGTACACTGGACAGTGACAATAGCAACATCATCAGGTAAGAAATAAATAGAATAATAAAGTATAATATTAAAATGGATGAATAAAAAAAAATTATGTATACAATTGTCTCTGGCCACTCCGACGTTTGCGGCTTCGCTCTATTTTTTAGAACATATTCTATGTATTTTCGGCCTAAATTAGGTATTTTGAAAGCATTAAAATGTCTGAATGAACTAACAATACCTATACTTCACATTTCTATTCTTATCATTATGTTTACTGTATCGGAATAAATTAGTGTAAAGGTGACTAGTGGTTGATATTTCATGACTAGAGGGCTCTCATAATCATTAAACATCATATTTAGAAGATTGTAAAAAATTTTTTAAATATTATTTAGAAATTCATTTACCTCGGTCGAGCCCGGAACCAATTAACATAGATAAACGAAGCTGAAAGGTATGTCATTGCACAATGTTCCTGTGCCCCTCCCCATCTTCCTTCCTTCTGCAGACCTGGGAGTTCAACCCATCATCACGTGTGATGTCTGCAAATCTCATGAGACTTCAGGGCTATAACTCCTCTACCCTCCAGTGTGTTTTGCTTTTTCTTTGGTGCCTTTAATGCATACTTGCCAACCTTGAGACCTCCGATATCGGGAGGTGGGGGGGGGGGGGGGGGGGGGGGGCGTGTTTAAGAGGAGAGTATATTTACAGCTAGAATTCACCAAATCAAGTATTTCATATATATATATATATATATATATATATATATATATATATATATATATTCTAGCTATATATATATATATTTTTTTATTTTATTTTATTATACAGAGATATAAAGAAATACTTGAATTTCAGTGTTCTGCAGGCTATCCAGTAGATGGCAGTATTGTCCTGTTTAAGAGTGTCACAACATTGCTGTTTTTTACGGCAGACGTACTGCTTTACGGTAGACTAAACGTGACTGCTGTTGTTGTGTGTTGTTACCGCGCTGGGAGGACGTTAATGAGAGTGCGTAACAATAAACCCACATAAGAAACCAAGAACTCTCTCTCCTTGTTGTGCACTCTACTCTCTAAAAGCCGTATATGTTACAACGTGATTGGGCAGGCAAGCTGTTTATATTGTGGGAAAGCGGACGTGAGAACAGGCTGTCCCCACTCAGTCTCAGGTCCGCATTGAGCTGGAGGGGGCGTGGCCTCCAGCTCCGGCTGAATACCGGGAGTTTGTCGGGAGAAAATCTCTGCCGGGAGGTTGTCGGGAGAGGCGCTGAATACCGGGATTGTCCCGCTAAAAACGGGAGGGTTGGCAAGTATGCTTTAATGGCAAATACCACATAAATGTGATGATAACCATAGAACCGGAAATGAACCTTACAAGGGTCCGGCTGCTCAGGACTAAATGGCGAAATTCCCCCAACAAAGCATCGCTCTGAAAGAACATTCCTCTTCCTGTTCCATATAGTATGTGCAGTCTGTAAAAGGTGCATCGTTTTTCTCTGTTTTTAACTTTTATTTCATCGTTTTATATAGTGGTTAACTTCTTTTTACACCTGCATTACTTAAAACTCTGGGTTTGCTGATACAACTTTGGCATTTCCAATACAATACCAACATTTGAGCCTCGAGTATTGGCCGATACCATCAGTAATCATACATATTTTGTTATTATTTGGTAATGTGGACTGTTAGAAAATGTTTGATCAAGCAACATTAGATAGATAGAAATCCCAACTCAATGTTCCTCACGAAAGTGACACAAGAGGAAATAATTAAAATCGTGAAAAAATACAAACCTAAGAGTTCAATCGATTTTAATGGAATTGATACAGAAACGATAAAAAAGGTTATTGAAGAGATCTCAGGACCATTAATGTGTATCAAGTAACCTATCATTTTAAACAGGCAAATTCCCAAACAAAATGAAAATAGCTAAAGTCGTACAGATTTAGAAGACTGAGACAAACACCAATTTACAATTTATGGGCCCGTTTCTCTACTTCCACAATTTTCTCAAATCAATGAAAAACGGTTCAATAACAGATTGGACAGTTTCACAAACAAATATGGAAATCACAGAGAACCGATATGGATACAGAGCTAATATTTCAACTTTGATGGCATTCATCGAAATAACAGACATTTACCAAAGCAAAGCAATAGATGGTAAGCAGTGTGCGGCGGCAGTAATTATGGATTTAACCAAAGCATTTAACACAATTAATC
>NC_084746.1:48899445-48934445 GCF_033978785.1 Entelurus aequoreus | reverse complement strand
CAAATTCTATTTGAGTTTTGTCTCTCTTAGAATTAAAAATTGTCGAGCAAAGCGAGACCAGCTTGCTAGTAAATAAATACAATTTAAAAAATAGAGGCAGCTCACTGGTAAGTGCTGCTATTTGAGCTATTTTTAGAACAGGCAGGCGGGCTACTCATCTGGTCCTTACGGGCTACCTGGTGCCCGCGGGCACCACGTTGGTGACCCCTGATATATACTATCATCATAATACAGTCATCACACAAGATAATCACATAGCATGTTTAATATAAACAGTGTGCTTTATAACAATTAGGGAGGTTTATGTCATGTTTGTCCTCCTACAGAAACCATATTAAAACAAAAAATGTATTTTTTTCCCCCTCATCTTTTTCCATTTTTCATACATTTTTGAAAAAGCTTCAGAGAGCCACTAGGGCGGCGCTAAAGAGCCGCGGGTTGCCGACCCCTGCCTTAGACGCATCCTCGCTCATCCATGCAGACTGGACACTGGCCGAGAGTTAGTGGGCGGCCGAGGGTGGAGTCGGCTCTCTTGGTTGCTTTGTTGGGTCTGCTCCTGTCTCTGGCCATGCTCCCTCCACCCCAGCAGACGATGGCGTGGAACACCGCAGAGGCCACATATGTTTTTTTGTTGTTTGTTTTACTTTTGTAGCTGTATGTAGAAATGGCTGGTTGCATCAGCTCTGCTCTTTTAATGTCTTTAATGTCCTTTGTGTTCTTTGATGTTTCCTTCTTACACACATGTTTACGTGTGCTATGGCTATGAGGTTGTTTTCCATCAGTCTGGAACCCCCGCCCCAGGGTTTTTTTTTCCTCCACACCCCAGCGTTTACCCGTTTTTTCAGCTTTTTTGTAAGGGGCACCAGAAGTTGGCGATCCTGTTCTGTCTCCCTGTAATGTTTGTCTGCTCTTGAATGGGATTGTGCTGAAAATCTTAATTTCCCCTCGGGGATTAATAAAGTATTTCTGATTCTGATTGTGATAATCACAAATGCCTCAAAGGGCTGCACAAACCACAACGACATCCCCTATATAATAGAATATTTTTAGTCACGGACTCACATGGCTGCGGTAGTTGTGACCCCAAGATGCAGGAGACAGGAGGATGACGTGCAGGTCAGACGAGTCTTTAATTATCTTCAACCAAGGGAGGAGCACTCATGCACACAGCATGCAGCTAAAAGTCCGTAACATTCACAATCCTCGATCCCTGGCGAAAGGGCGAGGCAGGCATAAATAGCAGCCTGATTGGCAACTGCAACCAGGTGTGCCAGGCTGCCAATCAGGGACAGGTGAGGGCTCTATTCTATTCGGGCTCCAGTACTATGGAACACCCTCCCGGTAACAGTTAGAGATGCTACCTCAGTAGAAGCATTTAAGTCCCATCTTAAAACTCATTTGTATACTCTTGCCTTTAAATAGAACTCGCTTTTAGACCAGTTGATCTGCCGTCTCTTTTCTGCTCTGCCCCCCTCTCCTGCGTGGAGAAGTTATCAGGTTGACCATAGATGCTGCGCTAGCTCTTCAAAGTCGGGGGGGTCCGCCACATTTGCGGTCCCCTCCAAGGTTTCTCATTGTATCCCATTGGGTTGAGTTTTTTCTTGCCCTGATGTGGGATCTGAGCCGAGGATGTCGTTGTGGCTTGTGCAGCCCTTTGAGACACTCGTGATTAAGGGCTATACAAATAAACTGTGATTGATTGATTGATTGATTGATTGAAGAATGGTGGTCCTGCCC
This sequence comes from Entelurus aequoreus, assembly GCF_033978785.1. Lineage (NCBI taxonomy): Eukaryota > Metazoa > Chordata > Actinopteri > Syngnathiformes > Syngnathidae > Entelurus > Entelurus aequoreus. Next base: position 48,932,708 of record NC_084746.1, on the reverse strand, counting down.
CTATCAATACAAGGATTGTGGAGTTTAAGCCAGGTGAGGCCTAACACCGACAGGCGTCGACTGGCACGGGAGAATAAAATAAATGGATGGACTTATGGTGATTACCAGATGACCGAGGAGAAATATTCAGTTTGGTGTGTAACTATTGCAGTGTTATGCCAATTTTAAATTGTAGTCTCTTACTGACACCTTGTGGCGATATGAAAATACTACGCTTCATTAGTTTGGGCACTTCCGGGTTGACGATGTCAGTTCAGTTCATGAGACAATTGAGAAGTAGACAAGTTGTGTTAGCTCTAACAAGCCTTGGAAAATATAAGTCTGTAAGTAAACTGTTTAACTTGTTTATGTAACTCGATATTAAGGTGGAAAGTGGTTAAATTTGGTAGTAAGATGTTTATTGGAAAACGATTTTTGTGCACTGTTTCAATGGATGTTTTGAGGACTTAAAATGGCGGCCAGTCGTATATTTATTGAACCCTTAGCTGGGTTCAGTAAATTTGCATGTCACATGTTGACTCCTCTCTTCACTACGTCAGTAAGGTGATCACTGAATATGGCTGTTTATCAGGGTATAAAGTCAATAGGTAATAATGTGAAGTACTACCACTTAATAAGTTGCAAGAAATCGCAAGTTGAGAACTCCAAAATTAAATGTACTGTACATTTTGTTGTGTTTATCAGACAAATACATAATTAACTTATATATATTTTTTAAAAACCAACAACTTAATAATCTTCTAGTTTTGGATAGAATAAAATGAAAATGTATACAAAATGTATATTGAAAAATGTATCAATTTTGTAGTGTTTATGGGAAAAAATAATATAAATTATTTATATTCCTCAAGTTAAAAAAAAAAACCTCCAAACTTCCAAAGACATACAGCTGGGATAGGCTCCAGCAACCTCCGCGACCCCGAGAGAGACAAGCTGTAGGAAAGGGATGGATATTATTTTGTTGTGCAGCAACAGTTTTTGTACCACAGCGCCCTCTGGTGACATGATGCAAAATGACCACTTACACTCTATTGCACAAGCGGTAAAAAATGTATAAATGAATAGTTAAATAAATATATATGAAAGAAAATATCTAAATGTTTATACATTATATATATATATATATATATATATATATATATATATATATATATATATATATATATATATATATATATATATATATATAATTTTTTTATTTTATCAGAAGAAAATAGTTTTTATTTAATAAAATAAAGTGTAAACTGAAAAAAAATCTTACATTTTGTTATTTATTTAATTGATAATACTATTCGGTTTTAAAAATATATAACGTTGGAATTAGAAACGTATAGATCTCACTTTTTATATCGGAAAAACTACACATAAAATAAAATTAATTAAAAAAATTTACAAATTGTGTTGTCCTTATCAGAAAATAACACAATTAATTCTACTTTTTCAATACCTTAAGAATTTTTTTTAAAAATAAAAATATTTTTTATTTTTATAAATAAATAATAGAAAAAAATAAGGAATATAAAACATGAATTTAAACATGTACTGTAAAAGCTCTTATGGAGATGTTTTTTTGTTTTTGTCAAAGTATTTTTATTGTCAGTTTTCTTAATACAAACATATACACATATAATAAAATAAAAACCATTAAGCATATTTCATAAAATCCCCTGAAGAGCAGGGAAACATGCGAAACAGGCTTGTGTATATATATATATATATTAGTTTAACTCAATCTGACCCCCCAAGTCAAAAAGTTGTCGACACAGCAGGAAGCGCTAATGGACCACTTCCTGTGACCAAAGCACACTCAAAGCAGAATAACAGATGGCCTCCCTCCAAATTCTCTCAAAATCTAACAACTTTTCCAACGCTTTGATCCGGCGATTGGAGCTTGGCGTGATGTTTTGGCGCCGCCATCACAGGCTTTGATGAGACCTGACTGGGCCGGGAAGCCCACTTCTCGAATTAGCCTAATTTAAAGGACCAAAAGAAGGACGACAAACAGTTTTCATGCAAATAATTTATTTATGAATGGACTGCAGTAACGTACAACAGTAGCACAATGAATTATTATCCTCATATTTATACATAGAAAGGTGAAACAATGAATGAAGTCTGTTTTTACTCTAAAAATAGCTTTTAAATACTTGGCATAGTTTGTTAAATTTAACTATGAAACACATGTTTGCTTCTTCTTCTTCTTTTTTTAAACTACCAAATGCAAATATACTTTATGAAAAAAATAAAATAAAATAAATAAATAAAAACCTGGCCCCCCCCCCTCCTCTCTCGCTTGCATTCCATGCAAGGAAGGAAAAAAAGATGTACAAAAAACGCACTTAAATCTCGTATGAAAATAGAAAATATTACAAGTGTGCATAATCACGCCACCTGTAAGTAGAAAAAGTCACATGACACGATGTTGCTATGTTCACGCCGACCTGCCATGCCAATTTATTACCGGGGGCTCTTTTACCCTTCACTGATTGGACAAAAACCACCACCGCCTCACTTCCTGCTCTGAAGGAGATCATGTGACCACTATGCTACAGCCCCCCCCTGCTCGAGGGTTACTGGCGCCAACGAAAAAACAAACAAAAAGTGTAGAGTATCGTTTTGGATATTCGGCCGCGGCGTGTGGCGATGCCTCCTTTTTATTTTTGTACGTTTTTTCCTCGTTTGAGTAAGGCGATGTCTAAAATTTACAACAAATGCTGAAAAGGACGCAAATCTGCCTCGCTAAAATGCTACAAGTGTAAAAAAGGCTACATAACGTTGACAATGACAAAGTCGCACGCGTCTGTTGTTGACAGGTCCCAATGCCGACCGAAACTCCTCTTTTTTACAACACTTATGTTATTTTATAACTTTTTTTTTAATACAAAAAACTCTTTATCTAAAAACCCTGTATGTTTTTAAAAAGTATACTACTGTATATCTTTGCAAATGTGTTTGTTTTCCCCCGCCAAGCATTGCATTGTAATGCCTTTTAGTGCAACCCCCACTAAAGTGTGTGAATACTGAGAGATGTTGTTGCAGGGAAAATACGCCCCCTAGTGGCTGACGACAATATAGGCTACGACAGCGGAACAACGGTGCGGATCAGAAAAATTGTCGCTAAAATTTGTCACTAAAAAGACAATCGAGAGGGGTCTGAATACTCGCTGATCCCTCCTGCAACGTCTTATTATGCTCTGGCGGACCGTGTGTGTATTAAATGTGAGAGGAAGCAGAGTTGTGATGCCATCTACGCTGCAAAAACTGAACTCTAAGTAAGATTAAATATCTCAAATAAGGGTGATATTTGCTTATTTTAAGTCTGATAAGATAATTCTACGGAGCCCCTAAAGCAGGGGTCACCAACCTTTTTGAAACCAAGAGCTACTTCTTGGGTAGTGATTAATGCGAAGGGCTACCAGTTTGATACACACTTAAATAAATTGCCAGAAATAGCCAATTTGCTCAATTTACCTTTAACTCTATGTTATTATTAATAATTAATGATATTTACACTTAATTGAAGGGTTTAAAAGAGGAGAAAACACGAAAAAAAATGACAATTAAATTTTGAAACATAGTTTATCTTCAATTTTGACTCTTTAGAATTCAAAATTCAACCGAAAAAAAGAAGAGAAAAACTAGCTAATTCGAATCTTTTTGAAAAAATTAAAAAAATAATTTATGGAACATCATTAGTAATTTTTCCTCATTAAGATTAATTTTACAATTTTGATGACATGTTTTAAATAGGTTACAATCCAATCTACACTTTGTTAGAATATATAAAAAATTGGACCAAGCTATATTTCTAACAAAGACAAATCATTATTTCTTCTAGATTTTCCAGAACAAAAATTTTAAAAGAAGTTCAAAAGACTTTGAAATAAGATTTAAATTTGATTCTACAGATTTTCTAGATTTGCCAGAATTTTGTTTTTTAATTTTAATCATAATAAGTTTGAAGAAATATTTCACAAATATTCTTCGTCGAAAAAACAGACGCTAAAATGAAGAATTAAATTAAAATGTATTTATTATTCTTTACAATAAAAACAAGTAATTTACTTGAACATTGATTTAAATTGTCAGGAAAGAAGAGGAAGGAATTTAAAAGGTAAAAAGGTATACGTGTTTAAAAATCCTAAAATAATTTTTAAGGTTGTATTTTTTCTCTAAAATTGTCTTTCTGAAAGTTATAAGAAGCAAAGTAAAAAAAATAATGAATTCATTTAAACAAGTGAAGACCAAGTCTTTCAAATATTTTCTTGGATTTTCAAATTCTATTTGAGTTTTGTCTCTCTTAGAATTAAAAATGTCGAGCAAAGTGAGACCAGCTTGCTAGTAAATAATTAAAATTTAAAAAACCAGTGATGCTATTTGAGCTATTTTTAGAACAGGCCAGCGGGCTACTCATCTGGTCCTTACGGGCTACCTGGTGCCCGCGGGCACCGCGTTGGTGACCCCTGCCCTAAAGGGACATGGGGAATTTAATTTTTTTATAATTTTTTTAATTTTATTTTTATTTTTAGACATGTATCTCGCACGAGAAACTTTTTATAAAGTTATTAAAAAAAATAATTTATTTTTTTTAGACATGTATCTCGTGCGCACGAGATACATGTCTAAAAAAATTTAAAAAAGTAAAAAAAAAGTAAAAATTTTTTTTCCCCCATGTCCCTATAACGTCTAATTTTTCTCACTAAGCAGATTTTATTTTAGAGTGTTTTACTTGTTTTAAGGGTTTTGGTCCTAAATTATGTCAGTAAGATATTACAGCTTGTTGCTGAGATTTGATGACCTATATTGAGTAAAACATGCTTGAATTTAGAATATCAACTGTTGCAAAGCTGTGTCATCAACACTCACAAGTATAAAACTACTTTTTTAAAGTAATAATTTCTTACTTCAAGCATGAAAAAAAAAATTCATGATGCCGAGCGCATATCATTATGTCAAGATAATGGCACTAGCATTTACTTAATTGAAGAATATTTTTCAACATATTGAGCAAAAAGGTCTCTTTTTTTTTTCTACCAAGAAAAGTGCACTTGTTATTAGTGAGAATATACTTATTTTAAGCTATTCTTGGGTTCATTGAGGTTAGCTCATTTTACTTGTTTTGGAAAGTCTTGACAAGCCGAATGTTCTTGTTCTATTGGCAGATAATTTTGCTTAGTTCAAATAAAATACCCCTCATTTTTGTATTTTTTTTTTTTTTTACTGTTTTTGAACACTGACTTTTTGCAGTGTACTGACCACAAGCTACATTCACAGACAGTCACATTATCACGTCTTTTTGAGCGAAGGCAAACAGGTAGCGCCACATCTATTTGTGGCAGGCCTGCGGGTGAGTCGGGCGCATAAAGAAATGCGCAAGATAAATAAATGTATAGGGGAGAAAAATGATTACAGTAATCACTCGCCACTTTGTGGTTACAAAAAAAAGTCAGCTTCACTCTAGGACATTGCTTCCCAGATTGTTTTCAATGTACATTTGATTTATTTTGGGCCTAAATGAAGTCTTCAATGAAGTCCTAATAATGTGTTATTTTGTATTACAGTACAGTATGACTTATACACTATGATTATATACGTCTAATGGTTCTGGACTTGACCATGGTATGTGAATTTTAGCAAAGTAGTATTCTTATTTGTAAATGGAATATTGAAACTACTGTCGTTCGAAGGCTCACCAAAGTGGAGATGTGTTATGCTTCGTCGGCATGGAAACGAAAAGTCTCCCATGGCGATTTATATAAATGATATATATATATATATATATATATATATGACATCACATGGACAAAGATAAGACCTTCTGGAGGAAAGTTCTGTGGTCAGATGAAACAAAAAATGGAGCTGTTTGGCCAAAATACCCAGCAATATGTTTGGAGGAGAAAAGGTGAGGCCTTTAATCCCAGGAACACTATGCCTACCGTCAAGCATGGTGGTGGTAGTATTATGCTCTGGGCCTGTTTTGCTGCCAATGGAACTGGTGCTTTACAGAGAGTAAATGGGACAATGAAAAAGGAGGATTACCTCCAAATTCTTCAGGACAACCTAAAATCATCAGCCCGGTAGGTTGGGTCTTTAGCCCAGTTGGGTGTTCCAACAGGACAATGGCGCCAAACACATGTTAAAAGTGGTAAAGGAATGGCTAAATCAGGCTAGAATGAAGGTTTTAGAATGGCCTTCCCAAAGTAACGTGTGGACAATGCTGAAGAAACAAGTCCATGTCAGAAAAGCAACACATTTAGCTGAACTGCACCAATTTTGTCAAGAGGAGTGGTCAAAAATTCAAGCAGAAGCTTGTGGATGGCTACCAAAAGCGCCTTATTGCAGGTAAACTTGCCAAGGGACATGTAAGCAAATATTAGTAGACCCATAAAAAATTCATAAAAGAAGCAAACTTCATGAATGTTTTTTGTGACCAACAAGTATGTGCTCCAATCACTCTATCACAAAAAAATAAAGAGTTGTAGAAATGATTGGAAACTCAAGACAGCCATGACATGATGTAAACTTTTGACCACGACTGTACATATATGTATATATATGTATATATACATACATATACATACATACATACACACACATATACATATATATATATATATATATATATATATATACACACATATATATATATATACATATATATATATATATATATATATATATATATATATATATATATATATATATATATATATATATATATATATATATACATACACACATATATATAAATGTATTTATGTGGTGCAGTTGGAAGAGTGGCCGTGCCAGCAACCTAAGGGTTCCTGGTTCAATCCCCACCTTCTATCAACCGTGTCACGTCTGTTGTGTCCTTGAGCAAGACACTTCACCCTTGCTCCTGATGGGTCGTGGTCAGGGTCTTGCATGGCAGCTCCCGCCATCGGTGTATGAATGTATGTGTGAATGGGTGAATGTGGAAATAGTGTCAAAGCGCTTTGAGTACCTTGAAGGTAGAAAAGCGCTATATAAGTATAACCCATTAACCATTTACAGAAATATTTCTCTTATTTTTCAGGAAAATTTCCTTAGTTTTCTGTACGGTTTTTATTTTTTCAGGAATATTTCCCTGTCATGAACCGTTAGTTTTGGACTCCTTTAGTTCCTGTTTGTGCACCTCCTGAGTTTGTTTTGGTTGCCATGGTTGCTCATTGTGTTCACCTGTCTCTGATTAGTGTTCGCCCGCTCACCTGCTTCCCGAGCACTAATCAGAGGCATTATTTAAGCCTGCCTTTGCCGGTCAGTCGGCTGGCGTCATTGTTTGCTACATGCAACAATGTCTACGAAAGTTTTGCTTGTCTCCTAGCCAACGCTAAGTGGTAGCCTTGTCTTCGTGAGTATTACTTGTCTCAAGTCCATGCTAAGTGATAGCGATAGCTCCGAGTGCGATCAGCACGTTTTCCGTTTTTTGAGAATTAAATCATGTTTTTACCTGCACGCTTTGTCCGGAGTGGTCCGTCTGCATCCCGGGAGAACAAACCCCGCAGTAAGCTGCGAAAACCCCGTCGTGACAGAATGACGCCAGCCGACTGACCGGCAAAGGCAGGCTTAAATAACGCCTCTGATTAGTGCTCGGGAAACAGGTGAGCGGGCGAACTAGTTGCCAGGTTCCAATTTGCTTCCTTTTTTAAAGAGGGGAGTTACTCTTGCAATCTTAAAATCTTTTGGTACTTGTCCTTGTGTAATTGATAGGTTTATTATGTGCGTGATGATCGGGGCAATGATGGAGGCAGAGTCCCTGAGGAATCTGGAGGGAATATTATCAAGGCCGGTGGCCTTGTTAGGGTGGAGCGCGCTCAATTTTTTAAACGCCTCATCAGCTGTGACCATTTCTAATTTGAAATCATCGTTGGATACTCCTAGCTTTCTGTAGAAGGCTTTAATGTGTTCTACACCAAAGCGACCAGAGTGGTGGGACAGCTTGTTGACAAGAGTTGTGGCTATGGTGAACACCAATGAGCAACCATGGCAACCAAACAAACTCAGAGGTGCACAAACAGGAACTGAAGGAGTCCAAAACTAACAGAAAATACAAAACATGATCCGGACCACGGATCATGACATTCCCGTATTTTTAAACGTAAAAGGTATGCTCTCAGCATTCACACAACACGGATAAAAAAAAATGCTAACTCGCATAGCAGTTGTCCAATGACAGCATTTTGTGAGGTTTTTATCTGGGGGGAAAAAATACAACAGCAAAAAGTGTTTGTTGTGTTTTGGATAAAAAGAAGAAATGTGGAGATGCAGACTTTTTCCAATGCTGATCTCTCAGCATTGACACCGAAAAACTATCGGCCATGTTTTTTTGTTTTTTTTTGTGGCCAACAACAGAAGCGTCGAGCATGTGAGCTGGAAAAACAAGACGAGGACGTGACACAAAACACACAAATCACGGCTGAGACGGAAACGTCACAAACATCGTCGACACCCGGCCGGTCAGACATCCCCGTGGCAAAGGCCATACTTGCCAACCTTGAGACCTCCGAATTCAGGTTTGGTGGTAACGGGGGGTGTATATTGTAGCGTCCCGGAATAGTTAGTGCTGCAAGGGGTTCTGGGTATTTGTTCTGTTGTGTTACAGTGCGGATGTTCTCCCGAAGTGTGTTTGTCATTCTTGTTTGGTGTGGGTTCACAGTGTGGCGCATATTTGTAACAGTGTTAAAGTTGTTTATATGGTCACCCTCAGTGTGACCTGTATGGCTGTTGATCAAGTATGCCTCGCATTCACTTGTGTGTGTGTAAAAAGCCGCGTATATTATGTGACTTGGCCGGCATGGGTTAGGGTTAGGGGGTTAGGTTTAGGTTTGGGGTTGGGGTTAGGGTTAGGCATAAAGAAAAAGAGTTGGTTAGGGTTAGGGTTGGGGTTAGGTTTGAGGTTAAGGTTAGGATTAGGGTTAGGGTTAGGCATAAAGAAAAAAGAGTTGGTTAGGGCTAGGGTTGGGGTTGGGGTTAGGGTTAGGCATAAAGAAAAAGAGTTGGTTAGGGTTAGGGCTAGGGTTGGGGTTAGGGTTAGGCATAAAGAAAGAGAGTTGGTTAGAGTTAGGGCTAGGGTTAGGGTTGGGGTTAGGGTTAAAGTTAGGGTTGGGGTTGGGATTAGGGATAGGCATAAAGAAAAATAGTTGGTTAGGGTTAGGGCTAGGGTTAGGGTTAAGGTTAGGTGTCAGGGTTATGGTTAGGGTTAGGCATAAAGAAAAGAGTTGGTTAGGGTTAGGGCTAGGGTTGGGGTTAGGGTTAGGCATAAAGAAAAAGAGTTGGTTATGGTTAGGGCTAGGGTTAGGGTTAAGGTTAGGGTTAGGATTAGGGTTAGGGTTAGGCATAAAGAAAAATAGTTGGTTAGGGTTAGGGCTAAGGTTGGGGTTGGGGTTAGGGTTAGGATTAGCGTTAGGGTTAGGCATAAAGAAAAAAGTGCTGGTTAGGGTTAGGGCTAGGGTTGGGGTTGGGGTTAGGCATAAAGAAAAAAGAGTTGGTTAGGGCTAGGGTTGGGGTTGGGGTTAGGGTTAGGCATAAAGAAAAAGAGTTGGTTAGGGTTAGGGCTAGGGTTGGGGTCAGGGTTAGGCATGAAGAAAGAGAGTTGGTTAGAGTTAGGGCTAGGGTTAGGGTTGGGGTTGGGGTTGGGGTTAGGGTTAAAGTTAGGGTTGGGGTTGGGATTAGGGATAGGCATAAAGAAAAAGAGTTGGTTAGGGTTAGGGCTAGGGTTAGGGTTAAGGTTAGGTGTCAGGATTATGGTTAGGGTTAGGCATAAAGAAAAAGAGTTGGTTAGGGTTAGGGCTAGGGTTGGGGTTGGGGTTAGGGTCAGGCATAAAGAAAAATAGTTGGTTAGGGTTAGGGCTAGGGTTAGGGTTAAGGTTAGGGTTAGGATTAGGCATAAAGCAAAAGAGTTGGTTAGGGTTAGGGCTAGGGTTGGGGTTGGGGTTAGGGTTAGGATTAGCGTTAGGGTTAGGATTAGGGTTAGGCATAAAGTAAAAAGTGCTGGTTAGGGTTAGGGCTAGGGTTGGGGTTAGGGTTAGGCATAAAGAAAGAGAGTTGGTTAGAGTTAGGGCTAGGGTTGGGGTCGGGGTTAGGGTTAGGGTTAAGGTTAGGGTTGGGGTTAGGCATAAAGAAAAATAGTTGGTTAGGGTTAGGGCTAGGGTTGGGGTTAGGGTTATGCATAAAGCAAAATAGTTGGTTAGGGTTAGGGCTAGGGTTGGCGTTAGGGTTAGGCATGAACAAAGAGTTGGTTAGAGTTAGGGCTAGGGTTAGGGTTGGGGTTAGGGTTGGGGTTAGGCATAAAGAAAAAGAGTTGGTTAGGGTTAGGGCTAGGGTTGGAGTTGGGGTTAGGGTTAGGCATGAATAAAAAATAGTTGGTTAGGGTTAGGGCTAGGTTTGGGGTTGGAGTTAGCGTTAGGCATAAAGAAAGAGAGTTGGTTAGAGTTAGGGCTAGGGTTAGGGTTGGGGTTGGGGTTAGGGTTAAAGCTAGGGTTGGGATTAGGGATAGGCATAAAGAAAAAGAGTTGGTTAGGGTTAGGGCTAGGGTTAGGGTTAAGGTTAGGTGTCAGGGTTATGGTTAGGGTTAGGCATAAAGAAAAAGAGTTGGTTAGGGTTAGGGCTAGGGTTGGGGTTGGGGTTAGGCATAAAGAAAAAGAGTTGGTTAGGGTTAGGGCTAGGGTTAGGGTTAAGGTTAGGGTTAGGGTTAGGCATAAAGAAAAACAGTTGATTAGGGCTAGGGTTGGGGTTGGGGTTAGGGATAGGATTAGCGTTAGGGTTAGGATTAGGGTTAGGCATAAAGAAAAAAGTGCTGGTTAGGGTTAGGGCTGGGGTTGGGGTTAGGGTTAGGCATAAAGCAAGAGGGTTGGTTAGAGTTAGGGCTAGGGTTGGGGTTGGGTTTAGGGTTAGGGTTAAGGTTAGGGTTGGGGTTAGGCATAAAGAAAAATAGTTGGTTAGGGTTAGGGTTGGGGTTAGGGTTATGCATAAAGAAAAATAGTTGGTTAGGGTTAGGGCTAGGGTTGGGGTTAGGGTTAGGCATAAAGAAAGAGTTGGTTAGAGTTAGGGCTAGGGTTAGGGTTAGGGTTGGGGTTGGGGTTAGGGTTAAGGTTAGGGTTGGGGTTAGGCATAAAGAAAAAGAGTTGGTTAGGGTTAGGGCTAGGGTTGGGGTTAGGGTTATGCATGAAGAAAAATAGTTGGTTAGGGTTAGGGCTAGGGTTGGGCATAAAGAAAGAGGGTTGGTTGGGGTTAGGGCTAGGGTTGGGGTTGGGGTTAGGGTTAGGGTTAGGCATAAATAAAAATAGTTGGTTAGGGTTAGGGCTAGGGTTGGGGTTGGAGTTAGCGTTAGGCATAAAGAAAGAGAGTTGGTTAGAGTTAGGGCTATGGTTAGGGTTGGGGTTGGGGTTAGGGTTTGGATTAGGGTTAGGCATAAAGAAAAAGAGTTGGTTAGGGCTAGGGTTGGGGTTAGGGTTAGGCTTAAAGAAAGAGAGTTTGTTAGGGTTAGGGGTAGGGTTAGGGGTTAGGGGTTAGTATGGAGGAAAAGCGGACGTGACGACAGGTTGTAGAGGACGCTAAAGGCAGTGCCTTTAAGGCACGCCCCCAATATTGTTGTCCGGGTGGAAATCGGGAGAAATTCGGGAGAATGGTTGCCCCGAGAGATTTTCGGGAGGGGCACAAATTCGGGAGTCTCCCGGGAAAACGTGAGGGTTGGCAAGTATGGCGAAGGCACGCCGCGGCGTCTATCCGCTTGCGTGTCTTTCAGATCTTTAAAGCACTAGAAAATGAAGTATACTCTCAATATGATTTGAATCTACTTTCATTTCAATGGACAAATAAAACCTTATGGCTAAAATACAAAATACTTTTTAAAATATTTAAAATAGACTCTTTTTTTTTCTTCTTCTTTTTTTTCTTTACATACATTATGCGAATGGATTAACAAGGCAATGATAGGAAAAATAAATACTCAGCAAAACGCAATGCATGAAGATAGATCTATACCATGTCGAAGAAGTAAAGCAGCACCCCAAATACCCTGACACCACGTCCCTGTAGGATGATCACATGACACATTAAGACGACTCCCACAGGTAGCACTCAGCTTATTTATACAACAATATTGCTCTATCTCCTCTTTCCTATCCCGTCGCGACGGAAAGAGCGCGATAGAGCCGTCAACCTTTATTGCTTCCTGAAGGTACCTGGACGGGAGCTGGGTGGATGGGACAGATCAGGTAGGACCGACTTCACCTGAAAAAAAGGCAACCGGTGCACTGCGGAGCGGGGGTCAGTGGGCGGACGATCGCGCAATTCGCTTAGCTTATCCTATTCTAGCTTGGCTAAGCTTTGTGTTTAAAAGCAACCGGAAAGAAAAGGCCAAGAGATCTTGAAAAGAAGAATCGAAACAGTTCTCGAGCCGGAGCGCGATGGTTCTGAAACCGCCGCCGACGCAACCGCGCAGTTTTTTATTTTGGTGTCGCTTTTTCAACCCAGCAAATAATAGTAAGAAAAACCCTCTAAATAAAGTGTACATTCATAACGTGCGGCTCGCCCGTAACCAAGGAGTGTATTCGCCGTAAGCTCGGATGAGTTGCATAAATGTCTGCCAACGAAGAAAAAAAGCACGGGGAAGAGAGGAAGTCACTACGGGAGGACTCGCCATGCTTGATAATGACGGGGAGGGGGTTTAGAAGTTGCACCTCCCTTTGGCAGTGGAACAGCACTCTTAGAAGTCAAGCCGAGGGTGAGGGTGTTACACAATGCTCTCGTCGGACAAGAAGGCCATTTCAGTGTCAAGATGAGATGAAGGCATTCTAGTTAGGCAGCCAGTTCACAGTGTTGGAGCGCTAAACCTCAAGATGGACACAATGGACGCCGTCTTTTTACACTGTCTCCGCTGGGGGGGGGGGGTGGGGGTAGGGGCTCGGAGTCACAGCGTTCTGGGAGGAAAAGGATTCATTGTTAGGCACGAAAAAAATTCTTTATGGTTTTAATTTAGGACTAGGGATGGTCCGATCAGGGTTTTATGCTGCCGATTCCGATCATCCGTAAGTGAGATCGGCTGATCTGATACCAATCGCATGTAGTAACTGTAGATCTACAATTGTTTAATCATAACAAAGTCAATAGCAGAACATTATTTAACACAATCAAAAATTACCATCTTTTAAATACTTTGGTCTTTACCCTGGAAATTATTACCTGAGTTTGTGAAAGTTAAAGTTAAAGTCCCAACGATCTGACTGACCAACAGCATCTCTGTCTGGACTGGAGCCTGCAGTGCCTCAGACCGGAAGTCTCTGCAGAGAGTGGTGAGGACGGCGGAAAAGATCATCAGGACTCCTCTTCCTCCTATCCAGGAGATCGCAAAAAGCCGCTGCCTGACCAGGGCTCAGAAAATCTGCAGAGACTCCTCCAACCCCCACCAAGGACTGTTTTCACTGCTGGACTCTAGAAAGAGGTTCCGCAGCCTCCGTAGCAGAACCTCCAGGTTCTGTAACAGCTTCTTCCCTCAGGCCATAAGACTTTTGAACGCTTAATAATAGTCCCCTCAATTCCCCCCAAAAATGGATTAACTTGCTGGAATATAAAGACAATATATCCTGCACTACCATGAGCTAATGCAACAAAATTTCGTTCTTATCTGTACTGTAAAGTTCAATATTGAATGACAATAAAAAGGAAGTCTAAGATAGTCACACACGCATTAGGTGTGGTGAAATTACCCTCTGCGTTTGACCCATCCCCTTGTTCCACCCCCTGGGAGGTGAGGGGAGCAGTGAGCAGCAGCGGTGGACGCGCTGGGGAATCATTTCGGTGACTTAACCCCCTAATTCCAACCCTTGATGCTGAGTGCCAAAGAAGGGAGGCAATGGGTCCCATTTTTATAGTCTTTGGTACGACTCGGCCGGGGTTTGAACTCACGACCTTCCAGTGTCAGGGCGGACACTTTAATCGCAAGGCCACTGAGCATGAACAAAAAACAAAAAATCATTTTGTAAAAATAAAAACATCGATCTCATCCCGTAAGTATTGAAGTGTCTGTTGATATTAGCACATATTATGTTTACATTACACTTAAAGAAAGTGGACCACCAGTTTTAGATAAATAGGGGTATCATTTGTGGCAGGTTATGAAGTCGGGCCATTACGTTTGACATGTGGACTAGATTAGTTCTCACAAGATAAAGGCTTGTAAATTGGCCCTTGGTATGAAAAGTGACAGCCCCATCAGTGGGAAGGGACCGCATGTTTGAGTTAACGCCAACAGTTAAGTTAGGACCGAAAACTTACATGGTTAGTATGTATTCAATTTGCTTAGCCCACACTCAAAGACATGAGATGACATCATTGGGGAATAAAAAAAACTGGTGGTTTGGCTTCTCCAAGGGAGGAGAAACACATATTTTGGCTAGACCTCCTACAGGTACAATGACACCCGTTTGCTAATATAGCCAAACTTTTGTTCAACGATGTGTCACCGGTGTCTCCTTTGATCCATCCACACCACCGTGTCACCCTTCGGCTCGGGAGAAGGTGACAAGACCAGCAATACACATCAGTATCAATGATATATAACAGTGTAGCTGTATTAAATAATGACCAAAGTGGTAAAACAGCACTTGTTGCTGGCGAAAGGTGCCATGTGTTAATTACCGCAGGAAGTGCTCAAAATTGTAAAACCTTCTAGGAAGAGTTTTTGCACTGTCTGGGATTGTCAGGGGTTAGTGCATGTGCCTCACAATACAGTCCTGGGTTCGATACCCGGGCTCGCGGTCTTTCTGTGTGGAGTTTGCATGTTCTCCCCGTGACTGCGCGGGTTCCCTCCGGGTACTCCGGCTTCCTCCCACCTCCAAAGACATGCACCTGGGGATAGGTTGATTGGCAACACTAAATTGGCCCTAGTGTGTGAATGTGAGTGTGAATGTTGTCTGTCTATCTGTGTTGGCCCTGCGATGAGTTGGCGACTTGTCCAGGGTGTAACCCGCCTTCCACCCGAATGCAGCTGGGATAGGCTCCAGCACCCGCTGCCACCCCGAAAGTGACAAGCGGTAGGAAATGGATGGAAGGACCTTGCAATGCACATATAAGAATGCTTGCTAATTATTAGCCAAAACTGTATCTTTTAGAGTGATATTTTGAAGACCAAAATGCACTTTTACTCAAGGGTTGGAATTGGGGGTTAAATCACCAAAAATGATTCCCGCGCGCGGCACCGCTGCCGCCCACTGCTCCCCTCACCTCCTAGGGGGTGAACAAGGGGATGGGTCAAATGCAGAGGAGAAATTTCACCACACCTAGTGTGGGTTTGACAATCATTGGTACTTTAACTTAACTTTAACAAGCTCGCAAGCTACGGAGTTTGCCTCCAATGTATTTCTTGTAAAGTGTATAAAAACAAGTATGGAAGCTGGACAAATAAGATGCCAAAACCAACCACTTTCATGTGGTATAGGACAGAAAGGAGGCCTTTTTTTCTCCTCCATTTGAAAATGCGGACGTTATCAGCACTACTGTCTGATTCCAATCAATGCAAGTCATCAGAATCAGGTAATACACAACACTTATATTCTTGTCTTGGTGAAATAAAGGAATCTGTATGTGTTAAACATGTTTGTATTATCATCAAACACCTTTAACTTGTTAACAAAAAAATGTATTTCATAAATAAATAAATATACATTATATATGTGAATGAGGTAGATCCCCTCGACTTGGTCAATTGAAAAGTAGCTCGCCTGCAGAAAAAGTGTCGGCACCCCTTGTTTAGATCAAACAATTGTACGTAATAAAAGACAATAAAGAATTACTGGTAGTTTAAATAGTGTGCTGATATTGTTCAACTGTCAATAGCACTCAATATAAATCAATTGAAACATTTACAGTTAATACAGTACATGTGATGGTATCGGTATTGGTATTGGCCGATTTCACTCACGGATGATTGGTATCGGCAATGGAATCGACAGCATAAACCCTTGATCAGAACATCCCTAGTCTATATACAAACAATATAATACAGTCAGTATAGCAATACTGCCTTTCTAACATCCTTATCTTACCTGAAAGAAGACTTGTCATGTTGCGGTGCAGTTTTATCAGAGTCCTCGTGAGTTTGGGTGACCTCCTTGTTCTTTTCACCACTCTGAGAACTGGCAAAGACATTATAGGAGTCCTCACCGTCTCCATCGGCCTCCCCCTCCCCCTCCCCAGAGTCAGTACTCCTGATGCTGAGACGCCTCATGCGATACATGACATCCACCTCCCGCATTCTGCCCAGTCGTTCCACTGCCACCCGTCCTGGGGAAATAGCTAGCTTATTTTGCAACGCTTCAATTTGATCAGGGGGAGGCTTGCTCTTCTTCTCCCCCTCCAAGCTCAGAGACAGCCTGCGGTCTAGGTTTGGGACGACTGAAAGTGGTAGTCTCTCAGGCGGAAACTCTGGCAACCCTGGGTGGTCTCGCCCTGGATGGGTCCATAGAACAAGTCTGTGTTCTGGGACAGCAAATGGCTTCCTGTCTGGCTCCTGCTTGTCGTCAGACATTATGTTGGATTGAACCTCACGTCCTTGTTCACCTTCAGCTTCGATACGTTCTGATGTTTTACCCTCAATGGCTTCTTTCTGTCCCTCCTCTGAAAAAGTATGTTCCTTTGCCGGCCCACCAGTCACTAACATTGTGGATTCATCAGCATTGGCTGTCAAAGCATTGTCTATTTTTTCAACACTGTCTAAATTGTCTTGTGTTGATGAATCCTGCTTCTTGCTCCCCTCTCCTGTTATCAATTCGGACCCTGTCACGTTTAAACTTGAGTCAAGGGGTTTCTGATTCCTCTCTGTTGCTTCTGAAGGACTTTCCACTGCGGCACGCTGTGGTGGACTACCGTTTGGATTAACTGAGCTATCCGAGCTATTCTCCTCATGGAGTGGAGGCAGTGGTCCTTGTCTCAACTGGTTCTCCATCTCCCTTTTGCAAATAGGACATTCTTCCTCTAAATCCAGGTCTTGCGGAGGAGCTTGGTCGTTGGCTTCCCCTGAATTCTGAGGCTGCCGCAAAGTCTGACATATGTCCTCATAGTCCGGAGGACTTGTGAGCGTGGAGGCATCCTGCATGGGCTGTCTGTCTGCCCATGGCACCTCTGCTGCCGCTGTGCGTGTTGTTGGGCTGAAGTCGCAGAGCGGCGTCTCAATGGGTTCATCTGGCAGGTCCAGTTTTACCGTCCTGCCGTCATTGCTACGTCTACGCGAAAGATGCGGAACAACCCTGTACTCTCTAAAGCCTGACTCCCGAGGTGGCACAGGGAGCTCCTCCCTAAGCTGCTTACTGAACGTAACTGACTTTGTTGCAGGCCTGGAGAAGGCGCTCTTGACTTCCCTGTAGTCTGGATCAACAGACCAGCTCACTGCGCTGCGCCTAAGGCTACTGGGTTTGTTGAGAGGCTGGGACGTCAGTCGGATTTTGATACGATCTGGGATTTGAACAGAACCATTGGGGACTTTATTGCTGGCAGCACCTAGCTCCAAGATGTCTTTATAGGCCTCGTTAAGGTCCTCAATACACTTGTCAACACTGGGTTGTTTGCTGCTCTCAGGCTGTTGCTGATCCTGGACTTCTTTCTGAATGGCCTCCAGCTCTTTGACAGCATCCCATGGTCGCTGACTGACTATTGGTTTCAACAGGAACTCAGGAACTTCAAAAACATCCTGCCCACCACTTGCTTCTGGTTTGGACTCAATATTTCCTGAGGGTGGTACTGCTGGCGACTGAGCTGTGCTCTTGTTCAGCTGGTTGGAGGATGGTGTGGTCAGGGAAAAGGCGCTGTTGCTTGAAAGTTTTAGGCTCTTCACGCCCTTGATTGGGAAACTGAAGGCAGTGCCCACTACATTGCCACCATCAGCAGGGACCTCAGTAGCAGCAGGGACCGGGTCTTCTTGTGCTTCCTTGTTTTCAGGGGCAGGTTTTTCAGCCTCTGGGCTAGTTTGTGTCTCTTGGTCGCGGTATTGATTTGCAGGCCAGGATCCTGACAATTTCAACTCCTTGTAATGGTTTATTTTAGGAGGTCTACAGGGTAATTTCTTGAACATTTTACTGCTTGCTCGGCTGCTGGTTTTGCTACTCGCTATGCTACCAGTGAGTGCTTGCAGCTCGGCCTCAGCTGACGATGTGCTTTGGAGACTTTGGTTCGTTAAATGGCCAGTTTTGTTTTCGCTAGGACTGTCAGCTGGGTCTGGTGACTTCTCATTGTTGTTATTCTGATCACGGATCGTACCAGTGAGCTGAGGGGTGACAGGGACAGAAACCAAACAAAAAATGGTTTCACTAAGTCTCTTTTTTAAATTCTTGGACTTGTCCTTCTCAGGTGGTTCAGACTGTTCGACTTTCTTCCCTTCTACCACAGTTTCAGAAACAGCCTCGTCAGGCGGTTTGCACGGGGGAGGCGGTGGTTTACCAAGAATAGATGATGGAAAAAATTGACTACGACTTTGTTCTGGACCTACACTCTCACTTTTTTTGTTCAGTCCCCTATTGCACCATCGATTACTACTTTCATTTTCAGTAAGCGTTGCCGTTTTTCGAACAGTGTTCACAGCCTGCCCCTGCTGGGGAGGAAAGGCACTATCATGTGTAGATTGTCCTAAATTCTTAGAAGACGGAATCTCTTTGTTGATGTTGCGGATCTTGTCTGAGTCAGTTAGAGAATTTCCGCCGGGCCCACCTGAGATTTGCTTAACTCGTGCTTCTTCTGTGGGTAGTGGGCGAGCCTGACTCGGTTGCTCTTCATGTACAGAAGGTACCTGCTTTCGATAGGACGTCCCACGATCTCCATAATGTTCCAGCCATGAATCTCCTGTCTGCCTCGTTAGCCACCTTCCAGGATCTGAGCTGGGCTGCAAAGAGTCTGCTCTCCACCTAAAGCTCACCATTTCATTGCGATTGATTGAAAGACTTCTTGGGGGCAGGGCTCTTTTATAAGAAGGAGGTGGGATGTAGCCAGGGGGCTCCATACCAGTGAGAGAATGTTGTGCAAAATAGTCGTGTCGCAAGTCCCCACCCCTTGAATAAAAGATAGGCCTTTCTCTTAGATTAAGACCCTGGTCTATAGCAAGCATCTCTGCACTACCCCTCGTCTGCTGGTGAATCTCATATGACGGAGGCTTTACAGGCCTGCTGAACCTGGGCTTTGGTAAAAGTGCAACATGGCTGCTTGGGCCGGAATTCCTGCCCCACCGGTCCCTGCCAACAGCACCACTATATATATACCTACTATAGGGCCCAGAGAAAACAGTGCTGTTTAGCCTTGGTTGTCTGTCGGGTATGCTTGGTCTGAAGGGAATAAGCTCTCTGCTGTGTGTGCCATCAGGCGACAAAACTCTAGGAAGAGACTGAGACTTTGCTTTTGATCTAGAGTTAAAAAAGCCCTCAGGTGTCCTCAGGCGATAATGGTCCTGAGTCCACCTCTCCCCATCACCGTCCGACAACTGCCTTCCCAGGCCCACGGCGGGCCTCCATTCCTCTGTACCTAGGCTCTGACACTTCCGCTCCCCTGTCACCCTCAGCTGACCAGGGGTGTCTTGGTCCCTCAGCCAAGAAATTTCCTCCCACAACTGCTGCGCTTTCCTCTCTGCCCTGAGTTCCTCTGCTGCTATTAGTGCTTGTGGTCTCCAAGCGCCCGCAGATGCCCTCAGCTCCCTGCCGTCGGCATAGTCCAGGAGAATGCTGAAGTCTTGGCCTCGCCTTCGCCAATACGAAATGTCCCGCTCTTCATGACTTAGCGGCTCTGAGTAGGTCAAACTCGGGACATCGTAGAATCTGAAAAGAAAGTTAAGACTTTAGTATGACTTGGTTTGCGGGTACAGGTGTAGGTTTTTTATAAATGCTGGGTTGGTTGATCAACCTCCGCAGTTCCGAGTTCTGTTCTTACATTTTGTTAGCTACTAAGATCCTTTTGATGTCATTGTGAAGCAGAATTGACCAAGCGTTGGATTTTTCACCCACTAATAGGGAACTTGAGCTGGGTTTAGACCGTCGTGAGACAGGTTAGTTTTATCCTATGTGTTGTTGCAATAGTAATACTAAAAGAATGCTTAGACTTAAGTATGACTTGGTTTGCGGGTGCAGGTGTAGGTTGTTTATTAATATTGGATTGGCTGATCAACCTCTGTGAATTCCACAGTTCCTGGTTCTGTTCTTACATTTTGTTAGCGGCTAAGGTACAAGACAGCAGAGGTGTTTAACCCTAGGTTGTCCGCGGAGGTATTGCAGGAGGGTCGTGACATTTTTAGTTGTGTACACATTTTGAAAATTTATTTTTTTATATTCTCCCAGCAATTTTGAAATACATTTGAAAACATAAATGGAGGCAGAATATGTTTTTCAGTCAGAAAAGCACACATTAGGCAACACACGAGCTCTTTCAAACATCCATTTATTCACCTGTCCCTCCAACAAAGAGGATTCGCTCCTATCGCTTCTGTGCCAATGACAAGGCTCTGTCAGGTTCCCCGTGATTGGTTGAGAGCCCGTTCTAAGCTAACAGCTAGTTTATGTTTACGTGTTTAGATAAGAACATCTTGTAACACAACAAAAACACACAATCATGGTTGAGATAAGCCTAAACCTCACCTCCATATCTGAAACTGTAGATTAACAATGTTCCTTAAGGACCACTTTAATGCAAAATGCCATTTTATACAAGATATGCAAGTACAGTTGGGGGTCCCCATTGCATTTCTAAATCAGTTTGGGGTCCTTGCCCTTGAAAACATTGAAGACCACTGCACTATGGCAGGGTTTTTCAATCTTATTTGAGCCGAGGCACCTTTTTTTTTAATTGAAAATATCCGGAGGCACACCACCAGCAGAAATCATTAAAAAAAATGAAACTCAGTTGACAGTAAGAAGTTGTTGTCGCAATTGTTGGATACGACTTTAAACCATAACCAACCATGCATCACTATAGCTCTTGTCTCAAAGTAGCCGATTTATTTTGAGTTTTTTGCTGTTTTCCTTTGTGTAGTGTTTTAGTTCTTGTCTTGCGCTCCTATTTTGGTGGCTTTTCCTGTTTTGTTGGTGTTTTCCTGTAGCAGTTTCATGTCTTCCTTACACGCTATTCCCCGCATCTACTTTGTTTTGCCAATCAAGACTATTTAAGTTGTTGCTATCCTTCTTTGTGGGGACATTGTTGATTGTCATGTCATGTTCAGATGTACATTGTGGACGCCGAGTAAGTCTTTGCTGTCGTCCAGCATTCTGTTTTTGTTTACTTTGTAGCCAGTTCGGTTTCAGTTTCGCTCTGCGAAGCCTTCCCTAAGCTTCAATGCCTTTTCTTAGGGGCACTCACCTTTTGTTCATTTTTGGTTTAAGCATTAGATACGACGACAATCCCTTGTCGTCTCACACAACGTGTTACCGACATCTACAAAGCAATTAACTACCGGCTGCCACCTACTGATATGGAAGAGTATTACACAGTTACTATGCCGAGCTCTGGACAGCACCGACATTCAATGTTCCCTCTAATTTTTTCATGTGTGTGAGCAAACGCACAAACACCCTGAGCATTCAGTGGAATACAGACGTGCACACTGTCGTCATGCCAGCAGCACATTTGTCTCAAACCTGACATAACAATTTAAATGTCCTATTATTATAATCAAGTGACAGTAGTCAATTTCAAGAGATTATTTTCTAATATATATGTGATTTGGCCCACTTAGATATTGTTTTTTTTTAAATCAGCTATGCACTATAGTATTTTATGCCTGGGTGGGGGTCCTGCTTTGGAAAGATTGTGTACCCCTTTCAGAGATCACATTTAGTTCCCCATAAAACATTCACATGTTGCATGAGATGGAGTGTTTATTAACTTTCTGTCCGTACAGCCGAGTCATACCAAAGACTATAAAAATGGGACCCATAACCTCCCTTCTTGGCACTCAGCAACACGGGTTGGAGTTGGGGGTTAAATCACCAAAATGATTCCCGGGCGCGGCGCCGCTGCTGCCCACTGCTCCCCAAGGGGATGGGTCAAATGCAGAGGACAAATTTCACCACATCTAGTGTGTGTGTGACAATCATTGGTACTTTAATCTTTAATCTTTAAAATAAATATTTTTATTAGCAATTATGTAGTCCTGTAACATCATTTCATGATTAATATCCAAAAAATAACATTCTTAACAAATGACAGTAGAATAAGCACACTGATTGAGGAGTCATAGTAAAACGACCTGAAATTTACACTTTACGTGTAGTGTTGGAGTTGTCCAACTTTTTGTGTGGCCATAAACGCACCAGTGGCTAATTGCCATGGTGTATGTGTTGGTGCAGGTGAGAGAGAGAGCAAGCGGCTGCTGTTGATATAACAGATGACAAAGAGTTGCTTTTGGCTTGGTTTGTACGGTAGACAACGACCGGTTTTGCTAGATAAAAGTATTGTTTTGGTGTGGTTATGGCCGACAAACAATTTCGCTAAATAAAGGGACCGTCCTCCTTTAAGTGTCTCCACAGACGTTACAATAATTTAACAGTTTAACAAAAATTGTTTTATCTGTTGTGGCCGCCTTTCGTCACCTGTTACTCACAGTTGCATTGCAAAATCATACAAAACAAACTATTTCTTTAGAGTGGGATTGGATTTTTTGCGCGGCATAGATTTGCTGTGCGCAGAGGACGCGTGAGCAGTGCGCAATTGCGCAGGTGCGCACCTTAGAGCAGTGGTCCCCAACCACCGGGCCGCGGACCGGTACCGGGCCGCACAAGAATTTAAAAAAAAAAAAAAAAAAAATTTTTTTTTTTTTTTAAAATGAAATCAACATAAAAAACACAATATATACATTCTATATCAATATAGATCAATACAGTCTGCAGGGATACAGTCCGTAAGCACACATGATTGTATTTATTTATGTAAAAAAATAAAAATAAAAATTTATTTTTTTTAAAAATACCCCGACCCCCCCCCCCCCCCGACCCACCCACCGGTCCGTGGGACAAATTTTCAAGCGTTGACCGGTCCGCAGCTACAAAAAGGTTGGGGACCACTGCCTTAGAGGGAACGTTGCCGACATTCAACAACGGCACATAATTTGCAGATTATAATTACTGGTTGGCAAAAAATATTCTTAACCCAAATAGGTGAAATTACATAATCTCCCACGGCACACCAGACTCAGTGTTTCCCACACATTCATTTATTTGTGGCGGCCCGCCACGAAAGAATTACGTCCGCCACAAATAAAAAAAAAAAAAAAATATATATATATATTTATAAATATATATTATTTTTTTTTACAAAAGAGAAGTGTAGGATACTTGTTTTCTGTTTATTTGTTACTGACTGTGGCAGGACACCTCTGCCTCTGTTTCACTTTATGTTGCTGGTAAATAATATGGTTGTAGTAGTAGGCTAAAGTTAAATTATTTAGTATGCACTAATTAAAGGGGCAGAGCTTTAAGAGACATTTTAGCTTTTATATTTTATAAGATATATTTTTTGTAAGAACCACAATTAATAAATTTATTTCAGTGAATAACTTATTGTTCAAATCTGTATATAAATATGTACATAAAGTGTTGTAATTATATTGTAAAATGGATGGATGGATGGACGTTTAAAAGAAAACTGTTATTATTAATTAGTAAGTATACATTTTTTGAGCCTTTTTAGAGGAAATCACATCATTGTAGTAAATCATGCAAAATTCTCGATGATGTCATGGTGACCACGCCCATAGCCACGCCCCCACCGCCACAGGTATCTTGGCAGTTTATGGGAAACGCCGAGACTGTATCTCACGGCACACTAGTTTGCCGTGGCACAGTGGTTGAAAAACACTGCACTATGGTATGTCCAGACAGGGAAAGTCACCAGTGTGCACGGCAAGTGCTGAAAAAGTTTAAAGTCCATCGACACAAAATAAAACAAACCAATCTCTCAGGACGCAGGGAGAACATTAACAGTAGACATTTGTGTCTTTGTCAATGTCTTCCAATAAGTGGCACTGTTTTATGTGTGGCAACATAATATTGTGGCCCTTGGGATGCCACTCCAGTGTACAACCGCCGTTAGTAAAAGGTCATCTGCAATTGGAACACTTTTTTTCCAACTCATCATGTCTTAAACAAACGGTAGATAAATCAAACTGTCAGTCAATATGTTTACATTTGACTTATCTGACATTGATCTGCTGTACGCTCTGTATGGTCCACATGCCAGCTTCACGTGTGCAGCAGCTTTGCGACACATCGACATACGGGAGACAAAAGTGCTGCAGTCAGCCGCTCCAGAGTCCCTATAAGGCGCGGTTGAAATTGTGATGCTCGTGCAATATGATCTGCATTTTAAATTGTGCTGACCTTATCGTAAAGGCTGCTCAATGAAACAGCGGCAGTTGGGCAAGTATAGGAAAAGCCACCGGTCTAAATCCATGATGATGAACAATCAATGACCAATTGTTATTTACGTATATTTTGAACGGAATCTTGGAATGTTCTGAACTCCTGCTGTGAATGTAAATGTCTGCCAGTGTTTTTAAGCCAACCCGTAATTCAACAATTAGACTTAGCTTTCGAATTGAAGACATTCTTTGGCCACGCCTTTATGATAGACTTTATTCATCCCATCCGTCCATCCATCCATTTCCTACCGCTTGTCCCCTTCGGGGTCGCGGGTGGTTGCTGTAGCCCAGGGGTCACCAACCTTTTTGAAACCAAGAGCTACTTCTTGGGTAGTGATTAATGCGAAGGGCTACTAGTTTGATACACACTTAAATAAATTGCCAGAAATAGCCAATTTGCTCAATTTACCTTTAACTCTATGTTATTATTAATAATTAATGATATTTACACTTAATTGAAGGGTTTAAAAGAGGAGAAAACACGAAAAAAAATGACAATTAAATTTTGAAACATAGTTTATCTTCAATTTCGACTCTTTAGAATTCAAAATTCAACCAAAAAAAAGAAGAGAAAAACTAGCTAATTTGAATCTTTTTGAAAAAATTAAAAAAAGAATTTATGGAACATCATTAGTAATTTTTCCTGATTAAGATTAATTTTACAATTTTGATGACATGTTTTAAATAGGTTACAATCCAATCTACACTTTGTTAGAATATACTGTATAACAAATTGGAGCAAGCTATATTTCTAACAAAGACAAATCATTATTTCTTCTAGATTTTCCAGAACAAAAATTTTAAAAGAAATTCAAAAGACTTTGAAATAAGATTTAAATTTGATTCTACAGATTTTCTAGATTTGCCAGAATTTTTTTTTTAAATTTTAATCATAATAAGTTTGAAGAAATATTTCACAAATATTCTTCGTCGAAAAAACAGACGCTAAAATGAAGAATTAAATTAAAATGTATTTATTATTCTTTACAATAAAAACAAGTAATTTGCTTGAACATTGATTTAAATTGACAGGAAAGAAGAGGAAGGAATTTAAAAGGTAAAAAGGTATATGTGTTTAAAAATCCTAAAATAATTTTGAAGGTTGTATTTTTTCTCTAAAATTGTCTTTCTGAAAGTTATAAGAAAAATTAATTTATTTAAACAAGTGAAGACCAAGTCTTTAAAATATTTTCCTGGATTTTCAAATTCTATTTGAGTTTTGTCTCTCTTAGAATTAAAAATGTCGAGCAAAGCGAGACCAGCTTGCTAGTAAATAATTAAAATTTAAAAAATAGAGGCAGCTCACTGGTAAGTGCTGCTATTTGAGCTATTTTTTAGAACAGGCCAGCGGGCTACTCATCTGGTCCTTACGGGCTACCTGGTGCCCGCGGGCACCGCGTTGGTGACCCCTGCTGTAGCCTATCTCAGCTGCATTCGGGCGGAAGGCGGGATACACCCTGGACAAGTCGCCACCTCATCGCAGGGCCAACACAGATAGACAGACAACATTCACACACTAGGGCCAATTTAGTGTTGCCAATCAACCTATTCCCAGGTGCATGTTTTTTTTTTGGCGGTGGGAGGAATCCACCAGTCACGGGGAGAACATGCAAACTCCACACAGAAAGACCCCGGGCTCTGGATCGAACCCAGGACTTTCGTATTGTGAGGCACATGCACGAACCCCTGTCCCACCGTGCTGTCCTCAATGGGGAAACTATGTGGTTGCAGTGCAGATTCAAAAAAGTTCATAAAAAGTATTAAAGGTAGCACAAAAGTGCCACACCAAGTTGTGCAGTAAAGGTAAAGGTAAACAAGAGGGAAATATTTAATATTTAATGTTAAATTACACCAAAGGAGGACATAAAAGCGCACAGAGCTGCCTATTCAGCAACACAGTTTTTATATAGAGTAACAAAAGTTACGCACACAATGTTATTTAATGCCTTTACCGAAATAATAATGCTCAATTGGAGAGCTACTAATTTAACAGTATGTTTATTATTCTGCTGATAGCTTGCGCTAAGACCTGTTCCTTATATTTTGACTCTCGTGCAGGTGACCAAAGGTGCAATGTTGCACCGTACATATTTGATCAGGGTCTAATGAAAAATATAGGGCTGTCAAAAAAACATGTTAAGTCATGTGAATAATCACAAAACGTTATCGCATTAATCATGTATGAATGCAGATTAATAAAGCAATGTATTTTGAGCACACATGCTCCTTTGCCTTCATCGCGACTCGTTACCTGAAGTGATCTAGTCAATGCATACGTTAGTGTCAAGGTGAGTAAGGACACTCCGACTGCTGGGATGTGATTGCTGGCAAATTTCACTTCAAAACAACTTTTGATCAAACTAAGAAATGATTAGCATTTTATAAATGCCTGTGTATGACATTCTGACAATACAATGTCATTTCTGTCAAAATATTGAGGTCTTTTTGGGGTTAATTTAAATTAATTGTTTTTTTGCTTTCATTAATTTTGCTGTTTATTGCACACGGGTGGGGGCCACTCCCTTTGGACAGTTAATCACTTAAGCAAAAAGGTGTGCCTGTGAAGTTTTAACATGTTCTAAATACAAATAAATTGATTGAAATTGATTGATTATGTAAGCAAGTAATATACTGTGGTTAATCACGATTAATTCAAATGTAAAAAAGTGTGATTAATCTGATGTTAAAGTAATTTATAGTGTTGATTGTGACGTACTATATATATATATATATATATATATATATATATATATATATAATATATATATATATATATATATATATATATATATATATATATATATACATATATATATATATATATATATATATATATATATATATATATATATATATATATAAAAAATCCATTTTTTAAAATTATTATTATTTTTATTTTTTTTTAATATATATATATATATTTTAAAAAATCAATTTTTTTTATTATTATTATTTTTATTTTTTTTAATATATATATATATATATATATATATACATATATATATATATATATATATATATATATATATATATATATATATACATATATATATATATATTAAAAAAAAAAAATAATGATAATAATTTTAAAAAATTGATTTTTTAAAAACGAGAATCGATTCTGAATCGCACAACGTGAGAATCGCGATTCGAATTCGAATCGATTTTTTCCCACACCCCTAATATATATATATATATATATATATATATATATATATATATATATATATATATATATATATATATATATATATATATATATATACATATATATATATATATATACATATATATATATATATACTATATATATATATATATATATATATATATATATATATATATATATATATATATATATATATAAAAAATCCATTTTTTTAAATTATTATTATTATTATAATTTTTTTAATATATATATATAAAAAATCCATTTTTTTTATTATTATTATTATTTTTTTTTTAAATATATATATATATATATATATATATATATATATATATTATATATATATATATATATATATATATATATATATATATATATATATATATATATATTTCTAAAAAATAAATTAAAAAATAATAATTAAAAAAAATGGATTTTTTAAAAACGAGAATCGATTCTGAATCGCACAACGTGAGAATCGCAATTCGAATTCGAATCGATTTTTTCCCACACCCCTAATATATATATATATATATATATATATATATATATATATATATATATATATATATATATATATATATATATATATATATATATATGTAAAGCAATAACATTGGCAAATGTATTTAATGCTACCATAATTTCATCATCATTCCAGTAAGTCATCCCAGCTGTTATAATTCAAACTATTTACACATGCACAAAATATCCATAGGAGGTGAATGATTGTGCAGTGTGTGTGTGTGTGTGTGTGTGTGTGTGTGTGTGTGTGTGAGAGAGTCACGAGCAGCATATGCTAGTGTACGGCTGAGGGGGGAGCCGTGCACACTTGCCCAGCAACATGCTGACATCACAGAGCACGTGCTGGGTGGGATTCAGTGTGCCCGTGTTTACAGTGGAGTGACTCGGCGCTCGTCTTCAGGCACGTTCCGTCCTCCTCTGCTTCTTTTATTCTCGCCTAATGCTGATGTTTACCTCCGCCCGCCTCCCGCTCCGGGAGGGGCGGCGGGTGGGGGGGCACAAGGTAGCCGTGCGCATCAACTTGCATGCAAAAAGGCACCTTTCATCATTCCTCAGAAGGCCGGCATTAGCGATGTCAGCCATGCTGCCGCTGCAGCCACTGCAGCCTCAGGAAGGAGGGGTGGGAGGGGGGGGGGGGGGGGGGGGGTGAGAAAAGCTGCAGTGCAGACACGCTTTTGCATGCAATCCTGACGGGGGTTCGGCCAGCAACGGGAGAAAATGGAAGTGTGTGGGTGTGGGTGTGTGTCGGGGTGGGGTAAACACTCACCCGCTATCAGTAGCCAGAGAATCGCCCAGGGGCTGAGCGTCGCCTAGGATACCGACGCAGACCTCCTTCCTCCTCCTGTTGCCGCCCTCGTTGTCCACACCGGGGTAACCCTTCAGCGGCACCTGCCTGCCGCCGTACATCCCGCCGGCCACCGAGGCCCCGCGCTCCGCCTCGTAGCCGTTGAGCGCCCCCCGGCCCGCCGCCCTGTTGTCCATCAGCTCCTGCTGGCAGTCCCCCGGCCGCTTGTCGTAAGGTGCGGCCGACGGGGGGCCGCTCCTGGGCAGCTTGTATCCGTGCGAGATGAGCAGGTCCTCCACGCTGTACATGTTGGCTGAGGTGAGGGCAAAGGTGGGTGTGGTGCCTTAGGGGACGTGCTGCTCAGCACTGGCCATCACTTTGGACACAGGAAGACAGCATCAAGAACATCAGCCAGGTAGCAACCAGGGGCCGTACTTATCAAGCTTCTTATTTTACACTTAAGTCCTGAGAATTTGCGAAATTTAGTCCTACTCTCAAACTTAAGAATAAAAGCTTTTTATCAACGTTCTTAAGTCTAAGAATCACTCCTACTCTCCACGATATTTAAGAGACCTTCAGAGGTGTCTTAAGTGGTTAGGAGTTGCCAGCAGGGGATGGCACTGAGGCGAGAGAGACGTGCTGCGAACGTTCAGGGAACGGAACAATGTTTTTTTTTTATTTTTATGACGAGCAGCTGATCAAACAGTATCGTTTAGACAGAGCGGATATTATTTTTGTCACAGATTTAATACTTTTCGATTCCTTGTTGATTTCTGCATGTGTCTGCAGTGGGCTAGTATATATAGAGCCACCCACACCAGTTTCAAATTAGTTGCCTAATTAATGAATTGGAAAGAAAATGTTATGACAGTAGCGTATGTGTGTGGCCGTGAGGTGAGTGACGTCAGTGAGTGTGTGGGCGAGAGAAGAGAGGGAGCGGTAGCGTGAGTGCCGGCGGGGACTAGTTTGTTTTGTATTATTTTGTAGTTTATTGTCAAAATATACACTCCCATTGTCCACTTAAATATTTCCAAGATATTTCTTTATTCTTAGACAACGGATTCCCTTCCGTGATTGGTCATTTCTATGGACACAGAAATGACGTCACCTAAAATTGCGTTTACGGCACATAGTAATGTCGTAATTCAGCTCTGAGTGTGACACTTAAGATTCAGTCCTACACTTCGCTGAAAGTGTGAGTAAGACGCTTGATAACTAACTTTTAAGTGCAGCTTTCAGCGAAGAATTTATTTACTCTTAAGTCAACTCTTAGCAGACTTCTTAGGAGTCATTCTAAGAAGCTTGATAAGTACGGCCCCAGGTCACCTACCAGTCCTCCCCGACATTATTTCCACACCAAATACCTCAAAGATACACTGCAAAAAGTCAGTGTTCAAAAACAAGAAAGAAAAATACAAAAATGAGGGGTATTTTATTTGAACTAAGCAAAATTATCTGCCAGTAGAACAAGAACATTTGGCTTGTCAAGACTTTCCAAAACAAGTCAAATTAGCTTACCTCAATAAACCCAAAACTACCTTAAAATAAGTATATTCTCACTAATAACAACTGTACTACTATATGAGTACGTATTTTCTATTGTTTCATTGAAAATAAAACAGCAAAGTCCATTTGGCTGTCATCTGTTTTAATATGAGACACAATTGTGTCAAAGTCATGATTTTTTTTTTTTTTTACATGCTTAAAATAAGAAATTATTACTTTAAAAAAGTAGTTTTATACTTGTGAGTGTTGATGACACAGCTTTGCAACAGTTGATATTCTAGTTTCAAGCATGTTTTACTCAATATAGGTCATCAAATCTCAGCAACAAGCTGTAATATCTTACTGAGATCATTTAGGACCAAAACCCTTAAAACAAGTAAAACACTCTAACATAAAATCTGCTTAGTGAGAAGAATGATCTTATCAGACAGAAAATAAGCAAATATCACCCTTATTTGAGATATTTCATCTTACTTAGATTTCAGTTTTTGCAGTGTAGTTTGCTTTGCAAGTTTCACCATTTTTTTTTTTTTATCGACGGCGTAGGCGATTTTAACAAGAACATTTGTAGAGGAGCAGAAAGAAATAAAACACTTTTCGGTGCGGATCCAAATAAAGATTCAGAATCCAGAAATTTCTCATAAGAATTTGACCACACTGCAAAAAGTCAGCATTCAAAAACAAGAAAAAAAAAATACAAAAATGATGGGTATTTTAACATCCGCACCGTAACACAACATAAACACAACACAACAAATACCTGGAACCCCTTGCAGCACTAACTCTTCTGGGACGCTACAATATACATCCCTGCTACCCCCTACCCCGCCCCCCCCCCCCAACCCCGCCCACCTCAACCTCCTCATGCTCTCTCAGGGAGAGCATGTCCCAAATTCCAAGCTGCTGTTTTGAGGCATGTTAAAAAAAAATAATGCACTTTGTGACTTCAATAATAAATATGGCAGTGCCATGTTGGCATTTTTTTCCATAACTTGAGTTGATTTATTTTGGAAAACCTTGTTACATTGTTTAATGCATCCAGCGGGGCATCACAACAAAATTAGGCATAATAATGTGTTAATTCCACGACTGTATATATCGGTATCGGTTGATATCGGAATCGGTAATTAAGAGTTGGACAATATCGGAATATTGGATATCGGAAAAAAAAGCCATTATCGGACATCTCTACTTGCGTTGTGCCGCTGGCAGTGATCTAGTATGCTTTTTTGTCATGTTCTCGTGTCGTCAATAAAGTTAGAAAAAGCATCAGACTCTGTGTGCTTCTGTCGGGACGATACATTACTGACAAGATGCTATTCGTACAAATCCCTACCACGTATTTGTTGCTAGTCTGCATTCATTTAGCACCAAAATACCCATTTTTCCCCCCGTTCTGGTTACTACCTGTCTACTGGTGCCATTATGGGGCCGGGTTTTGGTACCCTTCCCTAAACATTAGTTGCACTCTTTGAATTCTACATACTACTTTATAACAATATTTAATGGTTTAAAGCCAATTTACATTCAATAGAAAATATAAATACATCTACAAAAACAATCTTATTTCAGCAGCGTGATTTTTTAACGATATATTGCTGCTTTAATATGTTCCACTCTATAAACATGGTGTGTAGACGCTCATTACTGACTATAGGAATTATATATAAATAAGTTAGTCAAAGTTAGCTGCACTGCAAAAAGTCAGTGTTAAAAAAAAAAGAAAAACAAAAACAAAAATTTGGGGTATTTTACTTGAACTAAGCAAAATTATCTGCCAATAAAACAAGAAAATTCGGCTTGTCAAGACTTTCCAAAACAAGTAAAATTAGCTAACCTCAATGAACCCAAAAATACCTTAAAATAAGTATATTCTCACTATTAACAAGTGCACTTTTCTTGGTAAAAAGTGCACTATTTTACTGTTTTAATTGGTTTTACCCTTTAAAATCGTTTTTAATCATATTTATTTTTTATATTGTCTCTGTATTGGTTTTCTATTCATTTATTCTTTGTTTTTATTCAGTCATTGGTGTAGCATAATATTGTTTTTAATATTATTTTTAATATCGTTTTTAATATTGTTTTTAATATTGTTTTTAACATGGCTGTGCAGCACTTTGGAAACATTTTTGTTGTGTAAATGTGCTATATAAATAAAGTGGATTGGATTGGATTGAAAAAAAATAAGAGACCTTTTTGCTCAATATGTGGAAAAATATTCTTCAATGAAGTAAATGCTAGTGCCATTATCTTGACATAATGATATGCGCTCGGCATTACATTTCTTGAAACCAGCAAACTTACACTAAAACTAATTTATCGTTCTTAATGGAAAGGCAACAAGGCAAGCGCTTGTTACTCTCGGGGTCTCGTAGCCGCTCAGGCAAATCATATGGTCTAAAAATGCATTTTTCCATGGATAACATGACATCATCGCGCCAAGTGCGTGCTCTTTCAGTCAATTAGCGCGCGAGGAATATATATATATATGTATATATATCAGTGACGTGCAGTCATTGGAGGCAGGTGAGGCGGGGCGTCACGTGCCATCATGGAAAGAAAAAAAATGTAAAAAGAGAAAAAATATTTTCCATTTAACTTCACCAGTTTGAGATTATTTTTATTCAAAATCGCTGAATTTTCACATTTGCCGTTCAAATACTGAGAAGAGACGGTGAGGTGATCAGGGTATTTTTGGGGGTTATTGAGGTTAGCTAATTTGACTTGTTTTGGAAAGTCTTGACAAGCCAAATTTTCTTGTTCTATGGGCAGATCATTTTGCTTAGTTCAAATAAAATACCCCTCATTTATTTATTTATTTTTTCTTGTTTTTGGACACTGACTTTTTGCAGTGTAGTGTGTGTGTGTGACAATCATTG
>NC_084746.1:48724445-48891945 GCF_033978785.1 Entelurus aequoreus | reverse complement strand
CGGGTTAACTTATAAAGTGCAATTTTAAATTTCCCGGGAAACTTCCGGTTGAAAACGTCTATGTATGATGACGTATGCGCGTGACGTCAATGGTTGAAGCGGAGGTATTCGGACACATTGTATCCAATACAAACAGTTCTGTTTTCATCGCAAAATTCCGTATTCTGGACATCTGTGTTGGTGAATCTTTTGCAATTTGTTTAATGAACAATGAAGACTGCAAAGAAGAAAGTTGTAGGTGGGATCGCTGTATTAGCGGCTGGCTGCAGCAACACAACCAGGAGGACTTTGAGTTGGATAGTAGACGCGCTATCCGACGCTAGCCGCCGACCGCACGGATGATCAGGTGAAGTCCTTCGTCGCTCCGTCGATCGCTGGATTGCAGGTGAGCACGGGTGTTGATGAGCAGATGAGGGCTGGCTGGCGTAGGTGGAGAGCTAATGTTTTTAGCATAGCTCTGTGAGGTCCCGTAGCTAAGTTAGCTTCAATGGCGTCGTTAGCAACAGCATTGTTAAGCTTCGCCAGGCTGGAAAGCATTAACCGTGTAGTTACATGTCCATGGTTTAATAGTATTGTTGATTTTCTGTCTATCCTTCCAGTCAGGGGTTTATTTATTTTGTTTATATCTGCAGTTAAGCACGATGCTATCACGTTAGCTCCGTAGCTAAAGTGCTTCGCCGATGTATTGTCGTGGAGATAAAAGTCACTGTGAATGTCCATTTCGCGTTCTCGACTCTCATTTTCAAGAGGATATAGTATCCGAGGTGGTTTAAAATACAAATCCGTGATCCACAATACAAAAAGGAGAAAGTGTGGAATCCAATGAGCCAGCTTGTACCTAAGTTACGGTCAGAGCGAAAAAAGATATGTCCTGCACTGCACTCTAGTCCTTCACTCTCATGTTCCTCATCCACAAATCTTTCATCCTGGCTCAAATTAATGGGGTAATCGTCGCTTTCTCGGTCCGAATCGCTCTCGCTGCTGGTGTAAACAATGGGGAAATGTGAGGAGCCTTTCAACCTGCGACGTCACGCTACTTCCTGTACAGGCAAGGCTTTTTTTTTATCAGCGACCAAAAGTTGCGAACTTTATCATCGATGTTCTCTACTAAATCCTTTCAGCAAAAATATGGCAATATCGCGAAATGATCAAGTATGACACATAGAATGGATCTGCTATCCCCGTTTAAATTTTTAAAAAAATTCATTTCAGTAGGCCTTTAGTAATGCTGAAAAAATATTAGAATTGAAAATGACACGATATTGTTAGAATAATTATATATAAGTTATCACACAACTCTTATGCTTAAAGGCACATAACTTGTTATCTTCCACTGCAAGTTAGGAGTGGCTCACTGCCGCGGTTTGTGTTTTTCAGCCTGCAAACAGCCAAGGACGACCACAAGTACCTCAACGCAGACAAAGCAGAGGGAGGGCGAAATCACGAGGCTCAGCACTTTTCCATTCTGAATAATCACGTATTGTGTCTACTGAGCTGCTTGCATAATAAGTGTCCCCTCCCTTTAGAAGCAGCCTCAGTGATGTAACTAGGGAACTCCTGAATTAAATGGGGGGTGCGGGGGCTGTACCTCAGAGCATGGTGGGAGACTTTAACTGAGTGTGCAGCCCCATACGTTTCTCCTCATGAGTAAAAATTTAAATCTGTCTCTGCTTGATTCCTTGCTTCTTGTCCTTTTTAATAGATAGTTCGGTGCTTAAACCTGACACATATGTTACTGCATACATCAGCAGACTGATTAGGAGCCTTTGTTTGTTTATTTACTACTAAAAGACAAGTTGTTTTGTAAGTTCACTATTTTATTTAAGGACAAAATTGCAATAAGAAATATATGTTTAATTTACCCTAAGATTTTTTGTTAAAATAAAGCAATTAATGCCAATTTTTGTGGTCCCCTTTGTTTAGAAAAGTATCGAAAAGTACCGAAAAGTATCGGATTACATTTTGGTACCAAAATATTGGTATCGGGACACCACTAATGCCCACTGACACTTAATTCTGTGCGCGAGGTTGAGGATCGCACCACCAGGGCATTCCAACATTTGGAATGACTTACATGCAAAAAAAAATGCACAATGGAAGACATATTTTCATGTCGGAGATATATTCTAGTAATATATTTCCTAAATTAAAAACAAAACAAAAAAGATGAATAAAAAACGCCAACAGACACCAAAACAAATTTGTTTGAATTTGTTTCAATTAGCAACATAAGTCATCAAGCAGCAATTAAAATTATAAAAGGAACTTGCTGAATAGACGACACGTCTAATGTTTTTTTATTTCTGGCAGTCCAAAATGTTGACACGTCCGTGCGTGGAACTGTCATTTTGCACGTCCTTTGGACACGTGCTGAATAAAAACACAAAATAGTGCTCGCAAAACGGCGACGATTGTTGATGAATCACATTGCGCGTGCTTAAATAATTATATTTCTTTCTTCTCCTCTCAGTTTAGTGGCCGTTTTGATGATCAGCATACATTTTGCATATAAATGAAGACAGAGACACAAAATGCACTGCAAAAAATATACAAAAATGAGGGGTATTTTACTTGAACTAAGCAAAATTATCTGCCAATAGAACAAGAAAATTCGGCTTGTCAAGATTTTCCAAAACAAGTAAAATTAGCTTACCTCAATGAAACCAAAAATACCTTAAAATAAGTACATTCTCAGAAAAATTTTTTTTGACCTTTTTGCTGACTATGTTGAAAAATATTCTTAAATAAGTAAATGCTAGTGCCATTATCTTGACATAATGATAAGCGCTCAGCATCATCATTTTTTTTTTCATGCTTGAAGTAAGAAATGATTACTTTAAAAAAGCAGTTTTATACTTGTGAGTGTTGATGACACAGCTTTGCAACATTCTAGTTTCAAGCATGTTTTACTCAATATAGCTCATCAAATCTCAGCAACAAGCTGTAATATCTTACTGAGATCATTTAGGACCAAAACCCTTAAAACAAGTAAAACACTCTAACATAAAATCTGCTTAGTGAGAAGAATTATCTTATCAGACAGAAAATAAGCAAATATCACCCTTATTTGAGATACTTAGTTTTCAGTTTTTGCAATGTGTAGTGCACTCACTTAACGGACGCAATCCACTTTGCACAAATTTAGTAGATCAAGTTTGCACGTGTTTTAGTACACACAAACCTTTAGCAAATCAGGCCCCATGTAAGTTGAATTTCTGGTGTTGGTTATGGTTTATATGCACCATGAGTGGGGGAAGGTTATTTTGTTTTGCGCATATAAAAGTAACACTGAGCTCCAGAAACTTCCAAATAAAACTCACGGTCAACAACCAGGTTTACTGACATTTGTCCACGACGTGTGAACCAGTGGCGTGCCGTCACTAGAGGCAGGGGAGGCGGGGCCTCACCTGCCATCATGGAAAGAAAAAAAATGTAAAAAGAAAAAAAAATTAATTAAATTGTTATATGTATCCAGTGATTTTACTAAAGTTATTTTCCATTTAACTTCACCAGTTTTAGATTATTTTTATTTTTATTTTCACATTTTCCGTTCAAATACTGAGAAGAGACGGTGCGGTGATCAGCAGCCAGTTGAGGCACGTCACTCAGTTGTGCCTCAACATGGATTGTGCACAATGACTCGGCTAACTGCTGGCCTGCTGTGCAGTGAGACCGTATTGCTATATGAATTATATTATACATTTCCATAGTTTAGTTAGCTGAGGTATATAATGTACAGTGTATTTTGTCAACAACTGTATGTGTGTAACCTATTTCTTGTGCTGAGCATTCATAAATCTGCTGCAAAAGACGTACTGGTTGAGGCTCGCAGTAATCCGGCCTCCTGGTGGTAGAGGGCGGTAGTGATCTCAGAGATCATTCCTCGGCCGCAGAAGAAAAAAAAAAAAGAAAAATAGTTTGCAAGCGATTGTTTATTTCCTCTAGCCTGGACTTTTATTAAAAACATGGAGGATTACATATGTAAAATAAAACAGTTTTCTAAACTGGACTTTCAATCGAAGCAGGAGGTAATAATTAAAGGTATACCAATGCCGGTGTTGTACCGAAATCTGTTACCCATTGGAATTTGTAACTCCAGGGGGCGATGTTCCCACGGCGTTTGTTTGATGGTTAAACGGCAAGCCCAAAGAGGAGGAGAAGAAGAA
The DNA here is from genome assembly GCF_033978785.1 of Entelurus aequoreus. Taxonomy (NCBI): domain Eukaryota; kingdom Metazoa; phylum Chordata; class Actinopteri; order Syngnathiformes; family Syngnathidae; genus Entelurus; species Entelurus aequoreus. Next base: position 48,887,779 of record NC_084746.1, on the reverse strand, counting down.
CGCTTGCGTAAATGGCGTAAACCAGGGGTTTAGCCCGCTGGCCTGTTCTAAAAATAGCTCAAATAGCAGCACTTACCAGTGAGCTGCCTCTATTTTTTAAATTTGATTTATTTACTAGCAAGCTGGTCTCGCTTTGCCCGACATTTTTAATTCTAAGAGAGACAAAACTCAAATAGAATTTGAAAATCCAAGAAAATATTTTAAAGACTTGGTCTTCACTTGTTTAAATAAATTCATTAATTTTTTTACTTTGCTTCTTATAACTTTCAGAAAGACAATTTTAGAGAAAAAATACAACCTTAAAAATGATTTTAGGATTTTTAAACACATATACCTTTTTACCTTTTAAATTCCTTCCTCTTCTTTCCTGACAATTTAAATCAATGTTCAAGTAAATTTATTTGTTTTATTGTAAAGAATAATAAATACATTTTAATTTAATTCTTCATTTTAGCTTCTGTTTTTTTGACGAAGAATATTTGTGAAATATTTCTTCAAACTTATTATGATTAAAATTCAAAAAAATTATTCTGGCAAATCTAGAAAATCTTATTTCAAAGTCTTTTGAATTTCTTTTAAAATTTATGTTCTGGAAAATCTACAAGAAATAATGATTTGTCTTTGTTAGAAATATAGCTTGGTCCAATTTGTTATATATTCTAACAAAGTGTAGATTTGATTTTAACCTATTTAAAACATGTCATCAAAATTCTAAAATTAATCTTAATCAGGAAAAATTACTAATGATGTTCCATGAATTATTTTTTTAATTTTTTCAAAAACATTCGAATTAGCTAGTTTTTCTCTTCTTTTTTTCGGTTGAATTTTGAATTTTAAAGAGTCGAAATTGAAGATAAACTATGCTTCAAAATGTAATTGTCATTTTTTTCGTGTTTTCTCCTCTTTTAAACCGTTAAATTAAGTGTAAATATCATTAATTATTAATAATTACATAGAGTTAAAGGTACATTGAGCAAATTGGCTATTTCTGGCAATTTATTTAAGTGTGTATCAAACTGGTAGCCCTTCGCATTAATCAGTACCCAAGAAGTAGCTCTTGCTTTCAAAAAGGTTGGTGACCCCTGGCGTAAACTATCCTTAATGCTGAAACGTCAGTTGTCAGAATTTCAGCATTAATAAATTACACATATTCTGGAAATCAATGACTTACTTTCATTATAGTATGAGTCCATTGTATCAGCTGTTGATTCTCTCTCACACACATACATTTTCCGGATTAAAAGCTATCATGGAATGAAACGTCAGTTGTCAGAATTTCAGCATTAATAAATTACACATATTCTGACGTTTCAGCATTAAGGATAGTTTACGCCATTTACGCGATACAATGGACTCATACTATAATGAAAGTGAGTCATTGATTTCAAACGGCGTGGTACACACGCAAAGGCTGTCCAGCAAGAAAGGTAAGACCATAATAATGTTTTTTTTATTAAATGTGCTTTTTTGTGTGCTACAGTTGTGTAAAGAATGCTGGTATGAGCTTTTAAACATAACCCGTTAACTGCTGCCAATCACATGGTGAATAAGATACTATTTAGGGTTCATATGTTTGTAAATCTGACTGTGATGATGCAGTGCCTCACCAGACATTAACCTCACCGCACGCCACTGATGTACAGTGTTTTTTGTCAACAACTGTATGTGTGTAACGTATTTCTTGTGCTGAGCATTCATAAATCTGCTGCAAAAGACGTACTGGTTGAGGCTCGCAGTAATCCGGCCTCCTCGCCGCAGAAGAAAAAAAAAAAAAGTTTGCAAGTCAATTAGTGCAGCGATTGTTTATTTCCTCTCGCTTGGACTTTTATTAAAAACATGGAGGATTACATATGTAAAATAAAACCGTTTTCTAAACTGGACTTTCAATCGAAGCAGGAGGTAGAAGACCCGTTCTTTTCAAACGGCGTGGTACACACGCAAAGGCTGGCTGTGTGGATGTCCAGCAAGAAAGGTAAGACCATAATAATGTTTTTTTTTAATTAAATGTGCTTTTTTGTGTGCTACAGTTGTGTAAAGAATGCTGGTATGAGCTTTTAAACATAACCCGTTAACTGCTGCCAATCACATGGTGAATAAGATACTCTTTAGGGTTCATATGTTTGTAAATCTGACTGTGATGATGCAGTGCCTCACCAGACATGAACCTCACCGCACGCCACTGGTGTGAACAGATATTCAGCAAACATTGGCAGCTAATTCAGCGTTGTGGCTTGTGCAGCCCTTTAAGACACTTGTGATTTAGGGCTATATAAATAAACATTGATTGATTGATTGATTGAATTCAAATTTAACTCAAGACACACCACGGATCCAGGATTTTTATTTAACTTGCGACGTCTGGCAATTTGGACACCCCTGCTTTAGGATTTGTAAAATACCTGTCATTGTTGAGATGGTATAGTTCTTACTGTACTGTTTGCTGTCATTGTGGCTTTTAAGGCATTTATGGCACAGTTACTGAGTCCAAGACAATATTCTCTAAATGGGATAATAATCCCATGTTAATGACTGGTTGAGTACAAAATAATCCACAAGGGGGCCAAAGAAAGTTGCGAGAACCAGCACTTAGAAAATGAAGGTGAGAAACAGTTCTGAATTTGAGAAAGAAGACCAACACTGCAAAAACTGAAATCTAAGTAAGATTAAATATCTCAAATAAGGGTGATATTTGCTTATTTTCTGTCTGATAAGATAATTCTTCTCACTAAGCAGATTTTATGTTAGAGTGTTTGACTTGTTTTAAGGGTTTTGGTCCTAAATCAGGGGCGTCCAAAGTGCGGCCCGCAGCTAATTGTTTACCGGCCCGCCACACATTCTGGAAATGCTATTGCAAAAAATAAAAATGAACATTAAAAAAAGTGGAATGAGGTGAAATCGAACAAGAAAAAGTTGCAATGTTGACACAAAAGCTTCCACGCAGGCTGTTTTTTTTTTTTTCCTTTTGTCTTTCTTTCTTTTTCTTTTTTTGCCACTGCTAAAAAAAAGAAAATAATGACCAAAAAAATCCATGTTATAATTAATTCTTTTCAAAGCTCCAATTAGTTCAAATTTTTCACTTTAAAATGTTTTATGTGGTAAATATTGCATATATTGTGTGGCTGCCATATAAAAACAAAGTTTTCTTTGACAAAAGAGCATAAAACAAACAAAATAATAGTTCACACGTAAAAATTTGACAGATATATCTGAAGTTGATCTCGTAACTTAAGTGATGAAAGTAAAAAATAAAAAAAACTAATAAAAATGTGTCACTTTATGAGTGGGGCACCTTTTGGATCCCAAATATATTTAGTGGTATTTTATTGATCTTTTCACTGTGATGACTCAAAAATATGAAATAATTAAAATCAATGGTGTCCTGCATTATTGATATTTTAGGGCTCTAATTACTAAATACTGCATATTTCAGTTTTACTATAAAAAACAAAGTTGTTTTTGACAGAAAAGCCATAAAACATTTTTTTTTTTTTAAAGTTGATATAGAGATTTACTGTAAGCGTTAAATAAAAAATAATAATACAAATTAGACTTATTTTTAACATTTTAATAACTGAGACCCTTTATGGACCCCGGGACCCCGAAAGGTAAAATAAATACAAAAAATCCATATATTTTGTTATGGTTTGGAAATGAAAAATATCAAAATGGCCCCCGCATGCTTTAATTTTTCCGTTTGCGGCCCTCAGTGGAAAAAGTTTGGACACCCCTGTCCTAAATGATCTCAGTAAGATATTACAGCTTAATGCTGAGATTTGATGAGCTATATTGAGTAAAACATGCTTGAAACTAGAATATCGACTGTTGCAAAGCTGTGTCATCAACACTCACAAGTATAAAACTACATTTTTAAAGTCATCATTTCTTACTTCAAGCATGAAAAAAAACAAATCATGACTTTGACACAAATGTGTCTCATAATTAAAACAGATGACAGCCAAATGGACTTTGCTGTTTTATTTTCAATGAAACAATAGAAAACACGTACTCATATAGTAGTACAGTTGGCACAGTACAGTAAACGGACAGTTAATATTTAAACATTTAACATTTCTAACAATTTTGAACAGAAATAGTTCATGCACATTCAGATAAATTCTTCAAAATTACAATTTAAAAAAATGATATATGTATATATGCGCACTAATTGACTGAAAGAGCACGCACTTGGCGCGATGATGTCATGTTATCCATGGAAAAATGCATTTTTAGAGCATATGATTTGCCTGAGCGGCTAGGAGACCCCGAGAGTAACAAGCGCTTGCCTTGTTGCCTTTCCATTAAGAACAATAAATTAGTTTTAGTATAAGTTTGCTGGTTTCAAGAAATGTAATGCCCAGCGCATATCATTATGTCAAGATAATGGCACTAGCATTTACTTCATTTAAGAACATTTTTCAACATATTGAGTAAAAAGGTCTTTTTTTTTTTAACAAGAAAAGTGCACTTGCTATTAATGAGAATATACTTATTTTAAGGTATTTTTGGGTTCATTGAGGTTAGCTAATTTTACTTGTTTTGGAAAGTCTTGACAAGCCGAATTTTCTTGTTCTATTCACAGATAATTTTGCTTAGTTCAAATAAAATACCCCTATTTTTTTTTGTTTTGTTTTGTTTTTAAACACTGACTTTTTGCAGTGAAGGTACCTCTCTTTTCCTCTCCTTCCCAGTCCGTCCAGGCGCCAACAGGCGTCTTCAATAAAAGTTTAAAGTGATAATCATTCATTTATTTACAGTATACAGCGGTAACTCGGCTCAGTTTACGAGATTTTTGGGGATACAAGCTGTCTCTCGACTAATTATCTTTTAGGTTGCAAGTTGAAATGAGTGTTATGAGCCTCCCCGCTGCTAGTTGGAGTAGCAACCTACTCGGTGGCCGAGTGGTTAGAGCAGTGTTTTTCAACCTTTTTTGAGCCAAGGCACATTTTTTGCGTTGAAAAAATCCGTAGGCACACCACCAGCAGAAATCATTAAAAAACTAATTTCAGTTGACGGTAAAAAGTCGTTGTCGTAATTGTTGGATATGACTTTAAACCAAGAGCTACTTCTTGGGTACTGATTAATGCGAAGGGCTACCAGTTTGATACACACTTAAATAAATTGCCAGAAATAGCCAATTTGCTCAATTCACCTTTAACTCTATGTTATTATTAATAATTAATGATATTTACACTTAATTGAAGGGTTTAAAAGAGGAGAAAACACGAAAAAAATTACTATTAAATTTTGACACATAGTTTATCTTCAAATTCGACTCTTTAAAATTCAAAATTCAACCGAAAAAAAAGAAGAGAAAAACTAGCTAATTCGAATCTTTTTGAAAAAAATTTAAAAAAAGAATTTATGGAACATCATTAGTCATTTTTCCTGATTAAGATTAATTTTAGAATTTTAATGACATGTTTTAAATAGGTTAGAATCCAATCTGCACTTTGTTAGAATATATAACAAATTGGACCAAGCGATGAGGTGGCGACTTGTCCAGGATGTACCCCGCCTTCCGCCCAATAGTAGCTGAGATAGGCTCCAGCGCCCCCGCGACCCCAAAGGGAATAAGCGGTAGAAAATGGATGGATGGATGGATGGACCAAGCTATATTTCTAACAAAGACAAATCATTATTTCTTCTAGATTTTCCAGAACAAAAATTTTAAAAGAAATTTAAAAGACTTTGAAATAAGATTTAAATTTGATTCTACAGATTTTCTAGATTTGCCAGAATTTTTTTGGGGAATTTTAATCATAATAAGTTTGAAGAAATATTTCACAAATATTCTTCGTCGAAAAAACAGAAGCTAAAATGAAGAATTAAATTAAAATGTATTTATTATTCTTTATAATAATAAAAAATAAAATTACTTGAACATTGATTTAAATTGTCAGGAAAGAAGAGGAAGGAATTTCAAAGGTAAAAAGGTATATGTGTTTAAAAATCCTAAAATCATTTTTAAGGTTGTATTTTTTTCTCTAAAATTGTCTTTCTGAAAGTTATAAGAAGCAAAGTAAAAAAATTAATGAATTTATTCAAACAAGTGAAGACCAAGTCTTTAAAATATTTTCTTGAAATTTTCAAATTCTATTTGAGTTTTGTCTCTCTTAGAATTAAAAACGTCGAGCAAAGCGAGACCAGCTTGCTAGTAAATAAATACAATTTAAAAAATAGAGGCAGCTCACTGGTAAGTGCTGCTATTTGAGCTATTTTTAGAACAGGCCAGCGGGCTACTCATCTGGTCCTTACGGGCTACCTGGTGCCCGCGGGCACCGCGTTGGTGACCCCTGCTTTAAACCATAACCAAGCATGCATCAATATAGCTCTTGTCTCAAAGTAAGTGTGACTTATTTGGACTTTTTTGCTGTTTTCCTGTGTGTAGTGTTTTAGTTCTTGTCTTGCGCTCCTATTTTGGTGGCTTTTTCTCTTTTCTTGGTATTTTCCTGTAGCAGTTTCATGTTTTCCTTTCAGCGATATTTCCCGCATCTACTTTGTTTTAGCAATTAAGAATATTTCAATTGTTTTTATCCTTCTTTGTGGGGACATTGTTGATTGTCATGTCATGTTCGGATGTACATTGTGGACGCCGTCTTTGCTCCACAGTAAGTCTTTGCTGTCGTCCAGCATTCTGTTTTTGTATACTTTGCAGACGGTTCAGTTTTAGTTTGGTTCTGCACAGCCTTCCCTAAGCTTCAATGCCTTTTCTTAGGGGCACTCACCTTTTGTTTATTTTTGGTTTAAGCATTAGTTACCTTTTTACCTGCTTACTCAACAACAACACATCATTTGCAGACTATAATTACTGGTTTGCAAAAAATATTTTTAACCCAAATAGGTGAAATTAGATAATCTCCCACGGCACACCAGACGGTATCTCACGGCACACTAGTGTGCCATGGCACAGTGGTTGAAAAACACTGGGTTAGAGTGTCCGCCCTGAGATCGGTAGGTTGTGAGTTAAAACCCCGGCCGAGTCATACCAAAGACTATAAAAATGGGAGCCATTACCTCCCTGCTTGGCACTCAGCATCAAGGATTGGAATTGGGGGTTAAATCACCAAAAATGATTCCCGGGCGCGGCCACCGCTGCTGCTCACTACTCCCCTCACCTCCCAGGGGGTGATCAAGGGTGATGGGTCAAATGCAGAGAATTATTTCGCCACACCTAGTGTGTGTGTGACAATCATTGCTACTTTAACTTTAACAAATGTCACAATTAGGGATGTCCGATAATGGCTTTTTGCCGATATCCGATATTCCGATATTGTCCAACTCTTTAATTACAGATACCGATATCAACCGATACCGATATCAACCGATATATGTAGTCGTGGAATTAACACATTATTATGCCTAATTTGGACAACCATGTATGGTGAAGATAAGGTACTTTTTAAAAAAAATAATAAAATAAGATAACTAAATTAAAAACATTTTCTTGAATAAAAAAGAAAGTAAAATATAAAAACAGTTACATAGAAACTAGTAATGAATGAAAATGAGTAAAATTAACTGTTAAAGGTTAGTACTATTAGTGGAGCAGCAGCACGCACAATCATGTGTGCTTACGGACTGTATCCCTTGCAGACTGTATTGATATATATTGATATATAATGTAGGAACCACAATATTGATAACAGAAAGAAATGGGGGGAGGGAGGTTTTTTTGGGTTGGTGCACTAATTCTAAGTGTATCTTGTGTTTTTTATGTTGATTTAATTAAAAAAAAAAAACATTATCCCAAACGTTTATGGTATTCGTTTGCGCAGGGTAAGCAAAAACAACGTAGAGTACATTTCCGCTCAACTAAATAAAGTACACGAGACTGGTAGAGGCTCTGTCCGGCTTGGTTGTCATGGTAACCATGACAATAAGCGTCGGGTCTGATTTTGCTTCAACTCTAGCACTGGCGTGTTTGAACAGTTCACGAAAAGCACAGATTCGCACATGTTCAAAGTGTGGAATGTACTATGTCAGTGGTCACAATTCAAACCCCTGAGGCACACCAGGTCAATTTTCACTTGTAACTAGAGATGTCCGATATTATCGGCCGATAAATGCTTTAAAATGTAATATCGGAAATTACCGGTATCGGTTTCAAAAAGTAAAATGTATGACTTTTTAAAACGCCGCTGTGTACACGGACGTAGGGAGAAGTACAGAGCGCCCAATCACATAATATCTACTGCTTTTCACACACACAAGTGAATGCAAGGCATACTCGGTCAACAGCCATACAGGTCACACTGAGGGTAGCCGTATAAACAACTTTAACACTGTTACAAATATGCGCCACACTGTGAACCCACACCAAACAAGAATGACAAACACGTTTCGGGAGAACATCCGCACCGTAACACAACATAAACACAACAGAACAAATACCCGGAACCCCTTGCAGCACTAACTCTTCCAGGACGCTACAATATACACCTACCCCGCCCACCTCAACCTCCTCATGCTCTCTCAGGGAGAGCATGTCCCAAATTCCAAGCTGCTGTTTTGAGGCATGTTAAAAAAAATAATGCACTTTGTGACTTCAATAATAAATATGGCAGTGCCATGTTGGCATTTTTTTCCATAACTTGAGTTGATTTATTTTGGAAAACCTTGTTACATTGTTTAATGCATCCAGCGGGGCATCACAACAAAATTAGGCATAATAATGTGTTCATTCCACGACTGTATGTATCGGTATCGGTTGATATCTGAATCTGTAATCAAGAGTTGGACAATATCGGAATATCGGATATCGGCAAAAAAGCCAATATCGGACATCTCTACTTATTAGTTCACTTATTAGCAATCCAAACTTAATAATACACCGAAAGAAAGCTTATTGTCTTTTTCTGCCTTTTTTAATCCCGCTCTTACTTTTTCCACTTCCAGGTGTCCAACACACAACACATGTCATCATATCCTGTGTCCCCCGCCCTTAAGTTCCCCTTACAATGGTTCCGGTATTGTCCTGTGACCCGAGTAACCGCTACATGACAGACACCACCAGCAGAAAATGTTAACAAAAACGAAACTCAATAGCCTATATTGACTAATAAAGTCCTTCTCATCAAATATCTGACGCAATTGTTTGATAATGACTTCAAAACCATAACCATCATTAAAGGCCTACTGAAATGATTTTTTTAAATTTAAACGGGAATAGCAGATCCATTCTATGTGTCATACTTGATCATTTCGCGATATTGCCATATTTTTGCTGAAAGGATTTAGTAGAGAAAATCGACGATAAAGTTCGCAACTTTTGCTCGCTGCTAAAAAAAAAGCCTTGCCTGTACCGGAAGTAGCGTGATGTCACAGGAGCTAGTATTCCTCACAATTCCCCGTTGTTTACAATGGAGCGAGAGAGATTCGGACCGAGAAAGTGACGATTACCCCATTAATTTGAGCGAGGATGAAAGATTCGTAGATGAGGAACGCTACAGTGAATGACTTGAGAGGCAGTGATGGACGTATCTTTTTTCGCTCTGAGCGTAACTTAGGTACAAGCTGGCTCATTGGATTCCACACTCTCCTTTTTCTATTGTGGATCACGGATTTGTATTTTAAACCACCTCGGATACTATATCCTCTTGAAAATGAGAGTCGAGCACGCGAAATGGACATTTAAAGTGACTTTTATCTCCAAGACAATACATCGGTGACACACTTAGCTACTGAGCTAACATGATAGCATCGTTCTCAAATGACGATAGAAACAAAATAAATAAACCCCTGACTGGAAGGATAGACAGAAGACCAACAATGTTATTAAACCATGTACATGTAACTACACGGTTAAAAATTCTCAGCCTGGTAAGGCTTAACTATGCTGTTGCTAACGACGCTAAGGCTAACTTAGCAACTGGACCTCACAGAACTATGTACTCTCTCCTTTTTCTATTGTGGATCACGGATTTGTATTTTAAACCACCTGGGATACTATATCCTCTTGAAAATGAGAGTCGAGCACGCGAAATGGACATTTAAAGTGACTTTTATCTCCACGACAATACATTGGTGACACACTTAGCTACTGAGCTAACGTGATAGCATCGTTCTCAAATGAAGATAGAAACAAAATAGATAAACCCCTGACTGGAAGGATAGACAGAAGATCAACAATACTATTAAACCATGTACATGTAACTACACGGTTAAAAATTCTCAGCCTGGTAAGGCTTAAAAATGCTGTTGCTAACGACGCTAAGGCTAATTTAGAAACTTAGCAACCGGACCTCACAGAACTATGATAAAAACATTAGCGCTCCACCTACGCCAGCCAGCACTCATCTTCCCATCAACAGCCGTGCTCACCTGCGTTCCAGCGATCGACGGCGCGACGAAGGACTTCATCCGTGGGTTTGGCGGCAAGCATCGGCTAGGCGTAGTAAGTAGTCCTTGTTGTGTTGCTGTAAGTATTGTACTTAGCCGCTAATACACCGATCGATCCCACCTACAACTTTCTTCTTTGCAGCCTCCATTGTTCATTAAACAAATTGCAAAAGATTCACCAACACAGATGTCCAGAATACTGAGGAATTTTGTCGAAGAAAACAAGAGGTTTTTCTATCGGGTCCGATAGGGTCCAACCACTTCCGTTGCTTTTGTGACGTCACGCGCATAAATCATATCCAAAGGAGTTTTTCAACCGGAAGTGTGGCGGGAATTTTAAAATGTCACTTTATAAGTTAACCCGGCCGTATTGGCATGTGTTGCAATGTTAAGATTTCATCATTGATATATAAACTATCAGACTGCGTTGTCGGTAGTAGTGGCTTTCAGTAGGCCTTTAATTCTCTTGTCTCAAAGTCGGCTTACAAAGCTGCTGCCACCTACTGGTACGGAAGAGTATTACATGGTTACTCTGCTGTTCTCCAGACAGCACAGACACTCTACAATGGCACATTGTTAGTTTTTTGGCAAAAAAATATTTTTCCGACCAATTAGGTGAAATTGCATAATTTCCCACGGCACAACAAACAACATCTCACGGTACACCAGTGGTTGAAAAACACTGTGTTAGAAGATATCCAGTATCAAACGTGTCTGCGTCATTCAACCTACTGTGTCTTAAACTTAATTAGCTATTGTGGCCACGAAGTGTCGCAAAAAAAATATGTAGGCTCCAGCACCCCCCGCGACCCCAAAAGGGACAAGCGGTAGAAAATGGATGGATGGATGGATGGATGGATGGATGGATGGATGGGGGAGGAAAAAAAAACATTGAAAAAAAATTTGAATTTAAAGACAGTATATGTCAATTTTTTCCAATTTTGGGGCGGTATAGCTCGGTTGGTAGAGTGGCTGTGCCCGCAACCTGAGGGTTCCAGGTTAGATCCCCGCTTCTTCCGTTGTGTCCTTGGGCAAGACACTTTACCCACCCGCTCCCAGTGCCACCCACACTGGTTCAAAGATGTAACTTAGATATTGGGTTTCACTATGTAAAGCGCTTTGAGTCACTAGAGAAAAGCACTACATAAATATAATTCACTTCACAATCCAAAAGACATGCACCTGGGGATAGGCCCCTCCCACCTCCAAAAACACGCACCTGGGGATAGGTTGATTGGCAACACTAAATGGTCCCTAGTGTGTGAATGTGAGTGTGAATGTTGTCTGTCTATCTGTGTTGGCCCTGCGATGAGGTGGCGACTTGTCCAGGGAGTACCCCGCCTTCCGCCCGAATGCAGCTGAGATAGGCTCCAGCACCCCCCGCCACCCCAAAAGGGACAAGCGGTAGTAAATGGATGGATGGATGGATGGATGGATTCCAAACAGTTAATAATAAATAGGTTAGTGTTTTTCAAAACGTACTTCTCTGTTATACTAATTTTACTTGATGAAACCTTTTCTACCATTCCGTAATAAAATAACGCAGGGGTCACCAACGCGGTGCCCGCGGGCACCAGGTAGCCCGTAAGGACCAGATGAGTAGCCCGCTGGCCTGTTCTAAAAAATAGCTCAAATAGCAGCACTTACCAGTGAGCTGCCTCTATTTTTTTAATTTTAATTATTTACTAGCAAGCTGGTCTCGCTTTGCTCGACATTTTTAATTCTAAGAGAGACAAAACTCAAATAGAATTTGAAAATCCAAGAAAATATTTTAAAGACTTGGTCTTCACTTGTTTAAATAAATTCATTATTTTTTTTACTCTGCTTCTTATAACTTTCAGAAAGACAATTTTAGAGAAAATATACAACCTTAAAAATTATTTTAGGATTTTTAAACACATATACCTTTTTACCTTTTAAATTCCTTCCTCTTCTTTCCTGACAATTTAAATCAATGTTCAAGTAAATTACTTGTTTTTATTGTAAAGAATAATAAATACATTTGAATTTAATTCTTCATTTTAGCTTCTGTTTTTTCGACGAAGAATATTTGTGAAATATTTCTTCAAACTTATTATGATTAAAATTCAAAAAAAAAATTCTGGCAAATCTAGAAAATCTGTAGAATCAAATTTAAATCTTATTTCAAAGTCTTTTGAATTTCTTTTAAAATTTTTGTTCTGGAAAATCTAGAAGAAATAATGATTTGTCTTTGTTAGAAATATAGCTTGGTCCAATTTGTTATATATTCTAACAAAGTGTAGATTGGATTGTAACCTATTTAAAACATGTCATCAAAATTGTAAAATTAATCTTAATCAGGAAAAATTACTAATGATGTTCCATAAATTCTTTTTTTAATTTTTTCAAAAAGATTCAAATTAGCTAGTTTTTCTCTTCTTTTTTTCGGTTGAATTTTGAATTTTAAAGAGTGGAAATTGAAGATAAACTATGTTTCAAAATTTAATTGTCATTTTTTTTTCGTGTTTTCTCCTCTTTTAAACCCTTCAATTAAGTGTAAATATCATTAATTATTAATAATAACATAGAGTTAAAGGTAAATTGAGCAAATTGGCTATTTCTGGCAATTTATTTAAGTGTGTATCAAACTGGTAGCCCTTCGCATTAATCACTACCCAAGAAGTAGCTCTTGGTTTCAAAAAGGTTGGTGACCCCTGAAATAACGTATAGGCCTGATATCATATCGATCAATAATCAAGGCTCCAATATTGGGATGGTATGCAGTAAAAAAAAAAGTTGCATCAGGACACCCCTATAGTTTTCTATGAGGGGGAAAAAAACTGGAGGTGGAGCAGCAGCCTGGAACATTTTATTAGACCTTGGAGGTTCTCCTATAGCTTGAAGCACTCTGCAGAGAACACCTTCCAGAACCGCATTGGTTCACACAACTTTGTTACACCTAATGTGCACTTTAAGGGTCAATGCACGCCCAAACAAGTTATCTGAAAATCCAACCTTTTTTTGCAAAAAAAAAAAAAAAAAAAAAAGAGCGTCTGACCTCAAAACAGCAAAAAAAAAAAAAAAAAACTTGCATAGCAACAGCAGACAAAGGTCAATTTTTTTTTTTTTTGCTACACAAAGTTCTGCATGCATTTGAAGGCAAGTTCATGTGCAGCACACGAATCTGCATCTTTACCTTAGCAACATGCTCTCCATCCCAACTCTCCCTTCCCGCCGATATGAATGAATGATGCAGGTGAAAAATACACCTCCGCTATCATAACAAAACGTCCATCAATAATACATCCGCGCACTTGTCAGCCAGCGCAAGGGGAGGGGGGGGGGGGGGCTTATAAGGCTGCGAGGGGGGGCACTGCAATATGGCAACACCAGCCTGCCTCCATACCTGCTCCACCCCTGGAGACACATGAGCTCCACCTGCACTTTTAACTCGCACATGCCGGGACCAACCCTGAGGGGGGGAACAAATCATCACATGGCGATGAAGCGCAAATCTGCGTGCATCAACAAACGTTGCACGGCTTGCAGATGCGCTAAACTGGGAGTGTTTACCGCCAAACCTGGCCAGCCACACACACACACACACACACACACACACACACACACACACACACACACACACACCGACATACGCGCACACAAGTGCGCATGCATGCATAGCAACCCCTCCCTAGAAACCGGCTGCAAAAAAAAAAAAAAAAAAAAAAAAAAAAAAAAAAAAACCCACGTTGCAAGAAAAGAGACGAAAGCGTCCAAATGTGACGACGCAAACGTTACCTGGCGAGAAGCGTGGCGCGGCGGTGGGTTGCTGCTCATGGCGGCACACGGCGCACAGCTTGAGCCGAGCATGCCGATTGGTAGGCGGGGACGCGCCGGTTGCTGCCTGCCTCGGACTGGGCTCCCGTCGACACCGACGAGGCGGGGCGGGGCGGGGCGGCGCTCCACGATGGTTCCTTCCAGACCTTCTTAAGCCGGACACCGGGTTTTTTTCCCCTCACCTGTCCATAGCAACAAACATCATTGTATCGTTTTGATTGTATATTCCATTTTTCATCACTTTCATCACAATATTTTACACCCAATGGGTGAGGGCCGACATCCGGGCAACTAAGCTACATACGGGTTCTTCGAGCCCCGGGTCGTGTGTTCGGATCACTTCGTTTCTGGTAAATATAAGGAACAAAAATCCACCTTCTTAACCACAACTTGGCTATACCGTCCGTGCTGATGTTGTACTTGTTGAATTTGTACCTTATAACGTTCGACAGTTGTTGTTGTACAAAAATAACATGCGGTATATACTATATAGTCTATAGCAGGGGTCACCAACGTGGTGCCCGCGGGCACCAGGTAGCCCGTAAGGACCAGATGAGTAGCCCGCCGGCCTGTTCTAAAAATAGCTCAAATAGCAGCACTTACCAGTAAGCTGCATCTATTTTTTAAATTGTATTTATTTACGAGCAAGCTGGTCTCGCTTTGCCCGACATTTTTAATTCTAAGAGAGACAAAACTCAAATAGAATTTGAAAATCCAAGAAAATATTTTAAAGACTTGGTCTTCACTTGTTTAAATAAATTCATTATTTTTTTTACTTTGCTTCTTATAACTTTCAGAAAGACAATTTTAGAGACAAAATACAACCTTAAAAATTATTTTAGGATTTTTAAACACATATACCTTTTTACCTTTTAAATTCCTTCCTCTTCTTTCCTGACAATTTAAATCAATGTTCAAGTAAATTTATTTTTTTTATTGTAAAGAATAATACATAAATTTGAATTTAATCCTTCATTTTAGCTTCTGTTTTTTCGACGAAGAATATTTGTGAAATATTTCTTCAAACTTATTATGATTAAAATTCAAAAAAATTATTCTGGCAAATCTAGAAAATCTGTAGAATCAAATTTAAATCTTATTTCAAAGTCTTTTGAATTTCTTTTAAAATTTTTGTTCTGGAAAATCTAGAAGAAATAATGATTTGTCTTTGTTAGAAATGTAGCTTGGTCCAATTTGTTACATATTCTAACAAAGTGTAGATTGGATTTTAACCTATTTAAAACATGTCATCAAAATTCTAAAATTAATCTTAATCAGGAAAAATTACTAATGATGTTCCATAAATTCTTTTTTTTAAGTTTTTCTCTTCTTTTTTTCGATTGAATTTTGAATTTTAAAGAGTCGAAATTGAAGATAAACTATGTTTCAAAATTTAACTGTCATTTTTTTCGTATTTTCTCCTCTTTTAAACCGTTCAATTAAGTGTAAATATCATTAATTATTAATAATAACAGAGTTAAAGGTAAATTGAGCAAATTGGCTATTTCTGGCAATTTATTTAAATATGTATCAAACTGGTGGCCCTTCGCATTAATCAGTACCCAAGAGGTAGCTCTTGCTTTCAAAAAGGTTGGTGACCCCTGGTCTATAGCCTAGCTAGCTATTTTCGAAAACCGGACAACGAGAGGATACCAAAGGCAGCGTTAAGATGGACACCACCAGGGCGGCCAAAGAACACCTGGCGAAGAACAGTTGAAGGGGAGCTGAAAGAGATGAAGCTTACATGGGGCGAGGCACAGAGACGAGCACAGCAGCGAGATGAATGGCGTCGAGTCGTCGAAGCCTTATTTCCCATCCGGGAAGAAGAGGATTAAGTTAAGTAAGTAATATACTATATAGTCTATAGCCTAGCTAGCTATTTTCGAAAACCGGTTTCGTTATACACTAACACTTGATCTTGTTGTTGATAACTTCCGCGTCTCTTTCTTAGTAGCGCGCAGGCTAAGCTAACTAGCAAGCTAAGCTAAGCCTGAGAAGCTTAAGACGAGTCTGACGCAAATAATACATTTTCGTTTTTTCACACGATATGCGAATAAGTAAAAATGCGTAAATGAAGGATTTAACGCCGACTTCAGAGCCACAACGCTCGTTAAATGCTTTTTCTGTCAATGCTGTGTTCGCTGTGAGCTGCTTTGTTTTCAACGAATTCCCGGTTGCTAGGGGATTGGTAGGCGGAAGTGACGTAGGTCCGCCCTCACCCATAAAAACAGGAGCACTCAATTAGGCACGTATGTATGGAAGTAGAATTGTCTCACATCAACTTATATATATATATATATATATATATATATATACACATATATATATATATATATATATATGTATATATATATATATATATATATATATATATATATATATATATATATATATATATATATATATATATATATATATATATATATATATATATATATACATATATATATATATATATATATGTGTATATATATATATATATATATATATATATATATTGCCGATATCCGATATCCCGATATTGTCCAGCTATTAATTACCGATACCAACCGATACCAATATATACAGTCGTGGAATTAACACATTATTATGCCTAAAATGGACAACCAGGTATGGTGAAGATAAGGTCCTTTTTAAAAAATAAATATAAAACAAGATAAATAAATTAAAAACATTTTCTTGACTAAAAAAGAAAGTAAAACAATATAAAAACAGTTACATAGAAACTAGTAATTAATGAAAATGAGTAAAATTAACTGTTATGGGTTAGTACTGTTAGTGGACCAGCAGCACGCACAATCATGTGTGCTTACGGACTGTATCCCTTGCAGACTGTATTGATATATATTGATATATAATGTAGGAACCAGAATATTAATAACAGAAAGAAACAACCCTTTTGTGTGAATGAGTGTGAATGGGGGAGGGAGGTTTTTTGGGTTGGTGCACTAATTGTAAGTGTATCTTGTGTTTTTTATGTTGATTTAATAAAAACAACAACAACAACAAAAAATGAATAAACGAAACCGATAATAAAAGAAAACGATACCGATAATTTCCGATATTACATTTCAAAGCATTTATGGGCCGATAATATAGGCAGGCCGATATTATTGGACATCTCTAATATATATATATATATATATATATATATATATATATATATATATATATATATATATATATATACATATATACATATATATATATATATATATATATATATATATATATATATATATATATATATATATACATATATACATATATATATATATATATATATATATATATATATATATATATATATATATATATATATATATATATATATATATATATATACACATACACTACCGTTCAAAAGTTTGGGGTTACCCAAACAATTTTGTGGAATAGCCTTCATTTCTAAGAACAAGAATAGACTGTTGAGTTTCAGATGAAAGTTCTCTTTTTCTGGCCATTTTGAGCGTTTAATTGACCCCACAAATGTGATGCTCCAGAAACTCAATCTGCTCAAAGGAAGGTCAGTTTTGTAGCTTCTGTAACGAGCTAAACTGTTTTCAGATGTGTGAACATGATTCCACAAGGGTTTTCTAATCATCAATTAGCCTTCTGAGCCAATGAGCAAACACATTGTACCATTAGAACACTGGAGTGATAGTTGCTGGAAATGGGCCTCTATACACCTATGTAGATATTGCACCAAAAAGCAGACATTTGCAGCTAGAATAGTCATTTACCACATTAGCAATGTATAGAGTGTATTTCTTTCAAGTTAAGACTAGTTTAAAGTTATCTTCATTGAAAAGTACAGTGCTTTTCCTTCAAAAATAAGGACATTTCAATGTGACCCCAAACTTTTGAACAGTAGTGTGTATATATATATATATATATATTAATAAATATACAAATGTGATATACAAATAAATAAATAAACGCGTATTTGTAAATATATTTTTGAGATTTGAAAATATATACAAACAAAATTTATAAACATAAAAATGTGACATGCAAATACATCAAGAATGTGTATAAATAAATGCGTATTTGGAAATATATTTTTGAGAATTGAATATAAATATGCTTGATTTTATATTTGTATTTGTATTGAATTTGCATATGTGGATCGCTTTTTTCCTTTTGTGTCGATGAGACATTCCTCCCACAAACCAGATGCGCAAATAAATGTGGACCGACGCATTCCCCTGAACAACCAGCAGAGGGCACTGCAGCCAGAGCCACACATTGCACTGATAAGAGATCAGTATCTTCATCGGGACAAGGTCATTAGTGAAGTGAATATATTTATATAGCGCTTTTCTCTAGTGACTCAAAGCGCTTTACATAGTGAAACCCAATATCTAAATTACATTTTTAAACCAGTGTGGGTGGCACTGGGAGCGGGTGGGGTGATGGTGGTGGGGGGATGTAGTCTGCCACAGACAGGGCATCAGGCTTTCCATTCTCAGAGCCGGAGCGGAAGGTCAGTGTGTAGTTGAACTTGGAGAGGAATAGAGCCCACCGTTCCTGTCTGATGTTTAGTCTCTGGACAGAACGCAGGTAGGCCATGTTTTTATGGTACGTGAATATGGTAAATGAGTGTTCCGAGCCTCCACTCCTGCAGATGCAATATGACAGTCAGAAGTTCCTAAATTTGCAGATGTCATAGCTCCTTTCGACTGGAGACGGGCGACAGGAGGAGAAGGAGTAGGGGTGCAGTTCGTCACTAGTGGAATGGGAGAGAAATGAGAGAGGACGGCCTCAATGCCAGGATCAGATGGGTCAACCTCGACAAAAAAAGGAGATGCAGGATCAGGTTAGGCAAGAATGGTAGCAGTGGTAAAAAGAGCTTTTAGGTTGAGATACACATTGTTAGCTTCTGTGGTCCATCCAAATGGAATCTTAGTAGATGCAAGCTTTGTGAGGAGCTTAAAGCGACTGGGCTGTAATCGGATAAACCAACGTTAAAAAATTGCGAAACCTAAGAAGCTACGCAGAAGCTTTCTTGATGCAGAAAAAAATGTATGAACAGTTTGGTTTGAGACTGTACAGTACACCAGCGAGATGGCGCCCGCCAATTGAGTAAATTAATTTGGGAGTCTGTAACATGGAAACTGGGGTGTCATGTAATTTAACTAGCTCTTCATCCAAAAAACAGTCATTGGCTCCGTAGTCAATGAAAGCAAGAATATCAAGTTCTCAAACACCAGGAAATGGTACCTGGAAGCCACTGCATGGAAGGTGCCGTAGCTGATGGCAAAGGAAATTGAGTGAAGTCGTACCAGAGGGGGAACATGCTTGAGAGTTGGTTGGACGAGCGGGACATCGAGATATAAAGTGGTCTGACTGTAGACGCTGACGATGTTGTCTCCCAGTGGACGTAAGTTGGCTGCCACCAAGTTGCATAGGTTTCTCCATCAGTGCCATTGAATGAGGTCCAATGGTGGCAGGAAGAGAGTGGAAGACAAAACCATTGGTGGAAGTCTGGACAGCCGTGCAAAGCCCCGCCTGGATCGCTGCAGGGTCTGGTCCTCCTCTCGTTTGCTGATTCGCTGGTCAATTTGAACTGCCAGTGAGATGAGGTCATCAAGGTCCAGAGGTAGATCAACAGCCATCATGTGATCCTTAATGTGGTCTTTCAAGCCCAAGCAGAAAGTGTCCAAAAGTGTAGCAGGGTTCCAATTGCTCTCGACAGCAAGGGTACGGAAGTCAAGTTGCGTTTTCTGATACAGTGCGTTGACCGTGACGCAGCCGCAGAAAATGTGCTCCATGGCTTTGGAAAACACCGGAAAGGAACTGCACAAAGGGGATTACTGGCTCCACTCTGCTGTGGTCCACGCAGCGGCTTTACCAGATAAGTATGAGGTGGCAAAAGCCGAGAGAGTACGCTGTGAGTGTAAGGCAGCCGGAGCCATTTCAAAATAGAGTTAAAATTGAATGAGGAATGGGTGGACATCACCTGTCTCTCTAGAAAAACGTTCTGGTCAAAGACAGCAGGGGGACAGAGGAGCAGGCGGCAAAGCAGCATTGATGGTCGATGGAACAGCTGGGCTTGAGCTGGACTGAAGGGAGGAGATTATAGTGACAAGCCTCTTCTCAAGTTCGGCCGTCAAACAATTGACGCATCACGTTTGCTATTTCCTTCAACAACACAACAACTACTAATCATGGAAGACTTCATGAGAGCCCAGAACGGCTACTTTGGGGCAAATGATTATCCAGAACCTTATCATTTTTAGCCTGATTATATGTAGGATGAGATACAATCTTTAGAAGCTGAGTGATAAACAGATCCGGCAAGTAACACTCAGTACAAAACAAGAAATACAAACTACAAACACAACAAAACAATCACTTGCTGTACAATGTCAGCCCTCAGTGGGATGCAGACTGATGGGATGTTTATATCTTCCTGTTTAGATGAAGAATTAATCTTAGTCCTCAAACAGGTTTTAAAAAAAGCATCTTTTTGAGTTTTTCTTGCCATCTCCCGGTCTAAGTTGAATGTCAAAGTTGATCAACTTCTCGATTTATAATGTAGAATTGACTTTCCCAGATTCAGAGGCGATGCAGCAGCTCACCGGCTCAGTATGTCAATAGCTGCATAAGCTATTGTCTGTGTTTAGAAAAAATAGCCCTGTTGTGCAAAATAAATGTGTCCACTGTAGTGAACACTGGCCCTTAGGAGGTTAAAATGTCAATGCAAGGATCTTCCAAGTTCATCTATACAACACGCTACAGGGTTTTTATCAGGGCTGTCAAAGAAATAAAACATTTAATTGCAATTAATCGCATTTTGGTCATAGTCACTTTATGATTATTCACGATTAATCCTAATATGGGGGAGGGCTGTGGGGGGCTGTGCCCCTTAGGAGAAAGATACCAGACGTCCAATGTTCCCTCTAATTTTTCATGTGTGTGAGCAAAGGCAAAAACTCCCTGAGCATTCAGTGGAGCCCACGTGAGCAACATCAGACGTGCACACCCTGGCTACACCAGCAGCACACCCAAACCTGACTAAATAACAACTTCAATCTCCATCCATCCATCCATTTTCTACCGCTTGTCCCTTTCGGGGTCGCTGGAGCCTCTCAGCTGCATTCGGGCGGAAGGCGGGGTACACCCTGGACAAGTCCCCACCTCATCGCAGGGCCAACACAGATAAACAGACAACATTCTCTTATTATTATAATCAAATGACAGCAGTCATTTCCATTTCTAATATAAGTGTTCAGGCCCACTTACAATGACAATAACAACAAATATTGTTTTTCATGAGCTGTGTACTTGTATTGTTTGTCTGGGTGGAGGTCCTGCTTTGGAAATAATTTGTACCCCTTTCAGACATTGCATTTAGTTCCCATTAAAACATTCACATGTTGCACAATGAGATGTAAGCAGGGGATCACGTGTACATTCCTGCAACTTCCTGTTTGTGAAAAATATATTTTTATTAGTATTTATTTAATATACTAACAGCAGTTCATGATTAATATTTATAAATGAAGATTCCTAATAAATGACACTAGAATAAGCACACATTTGATTGGTAAATCATAGTGTAACGACCTGGTATTACACTTTATGTGTGGTGTTGGAGTTGTCCGACTTTTTGTGTGGCTGTAAACGCATCACTGGCTAAGTGCCATATGTGCATGTGTTGGCGCAAGTGAGAAAGAGCGAGCGGCTGCTGTTGATATAACAAAGTTTTGGTCTGGTTTGTACTGCAGAAAATGACCACTTTTGCTAGATATCATTTTTTCCTACTAATGTTTTGGTGTTGTGTTTATGGCCGACAATAAAGAGTTTTGCTCAGTAAAGTGATGGATGGAATTCATGTCCTCAAAGCGTCTCGACAGACGTTACAATATTTGAACAATGATGACGAAAACTGTTTTCTCTGTCGTGTCCGTGTGTCGAAAATTGTTATGCGCTTATTTTTTTTATTTGATTTTGTGCGTGGCATAGATTTGCCGTGCGCAGAGGACGCTTGAGCAGTGCGCAATTGCACATGCACGCACCTTAGAGGGAACGTTGCAGACGTCCCCACGGAATGGGTGGGAGGGAGCTCGAGGAGGAGCAGAGGCGTCTGACCATGTGGCCCCCTTTAGCAGCCCTGGCCAAGGATGCAGAGACAGGAGGCAGGCGGTGAGTAAAAATAATAAATATTATATATAAACAGAAAACTAAACCACAAAAGGAGTGAAGAAAAGAACAAAAGAAGACGAGTGCAAAAGAAAGTGCACAAGTCATGTAACTTATTTTGTAAAAGCGGTAGGCAATGATCCGGCCCTGTCAGGAGACTGATTGGCGACTGGGTGCAGGTGTGTCGCGGATGCCAATCAGGTAGCAGGTGGGGAAGCCTGCATGGAACATTACAAAATAAGGGCACAGGACGGGCATAAATCCAAACACAGTTACAAGGATGTAACACAGATCATTGCATTGACATTTCAAACTCCTAAAGCCAGGGTCCACTAGAGTGGACACTTATATTTTGTATAAAATAACTATTTTGCCTATGACTAAAGAAAGAAACCAAAAACAAATGTCCACTGCAGAGGAAGCTGGCTCTCAGAAATGATAATCATATAAGAGAGAAGTCCAGCCTTAGTTTTCTAGAAACAATTTAATGGAATAGCCTTGATCTAAACTATAAATCTCCCATCGGTATTATATTCTACCCGCTTTATGCTGACAAAGCAAACTAAAAGAAAGACTGAGAGGCGAACAAGGCCATCAATTTTCACCAGAACACTTCTTATAGCACAATTTGTGTCCACGTGTTAAAGATTATATCTATAACTCACATTGCTATGCAACACATTTTACTCTTTGAATGTAGTAGAACAACTCAAACTATGAATTTACTCTTTCAAGAAATTAAAGGGCTCTCTAATGCGGACAATATTGATACTTATTTCTCGACCTAAAAATCAACACGGTACATTTCCTCCCAAAGTAAACGCATTAGTGATTTTAGGCTTGTTTTTAATGAATTTCACACATTTTGGAACAGCCATTTTTAGCTCCAAAATGTGTGCGAGCCTGCATCAGCCTGCTCTTGTCACCTACAAAAGACTGGAGGCATTTTCATATTGGGTCGTATGTGTTTTGGTAACATCCTCATCCTGAATCATGTTTTTTTTTTCAAACACAATTTGAATAAATTAACAAAAGAAAGGAATGGAAGGACAGAAATACTGAGTCAGAACCTGCGGAATAATATCCTGTACATTGTTACATACATCTTTTGCCACTTTTTTGCCGCGGACTTTGCGGGTCCTTCTTGGAGCAGACACACTAGTGCAGTGTTTTTCAACCACTGTGCCGCGGCTAACTAGTGTGCCGTGAGATACAGTCTGGTGTGCCGTGGGAGATTATGCAGTTTCACCTATTTGGGTTAAAAATATTCTTTGCAAACCAGTAATTATAGTCTGCAAATAATGTGCCGTTGTTGAGTGTCTGTGCTGTCTAGAGCTCGGTTGTACCATACCATATCAGTAGGTGGAAGCCAGTAGCTAATTTCTTTGTAGATGTCGGGAACGACGACAATAGTTTGTCGTGATCACAATATGCAGACGACAGCGGGAGGCAGTGTGCAGGTAAAAAGGTGTCTAATGCTTAAACCAAAAATAAACAAAAGGTGAGTGCCCCTAAGAAAAGGCATTAAAGCTTAGGGATGGCTATGTAGAACGAAATTAAAACTGAACTGGCTACAAAGTAAAAAAAAAATAGAATGCTGGACGACAGCAAAAACTTACAGCGTGTGGAGTACATCCGTACATGACATGACAACAAACACATCCAAAAGGATTAGGACAATTCCAAAAATAAAAACACATTGAAAATAATTGGCCCCATTTGTCCATACTACATCCAGTTCTAGTGCAGTTTTATGGAAAAAAGTTGAATGCCCTACTGTGACTTTAAGTCCGTATGTATGTACGTATGTGTATATATGTATGTGTATATGTATATACATGCGTATGCATGGATATATGCATGTGTGTTGATATATACATATATATATAGATATATATCTTCTTTTTTTAATCTTTTTTATTATTTATATTACTATATTATTGTGTATGCACCTTAGGGGATCTGCTCCAATTTTGTTGTTCTTTGAACCTGTTCACTGTAATAATGACAATAAAACTACACTACCGTTCAAAAGTTTGGGGTCACATTGAAATGTCCTTATTTTTGAAGGAAAAGCACTGTACTTTTCAATGAAGATAACTTTAAACTAGTCTTAACTTTAAAGAAATACACTCTATACATTGCTAATGTGGTAAATGACTATTCTAGCTGCAAATGTCTGCTTTTTGGTGCAATATCTACATAGGTGTATAGAGGCCCATTTCCAGAAACTATCACTCCAGTGTTCTAATGGTACAATGTGTTTGCTCATTGGCTCAGAAGGCTAATTGATGATTAGAAAACCCTTGTGCAATCATGTTCACACATCTGAAAACAGTTTAGCTCGTTACAGAAGCTACAAAACTGACCTTCCTTTGAGCAGATTGAGTTTCTGGAGCATCACATTTGTGGGGTCCATTAAACGCTCAAAATGGCCAGAAAAAGAGAACTTTCATCTGAAACTCGACAGTCTATTCTTGTTCTTAGAAATGAAGGCTATTCCACAAAATTGTTTGGGTGACCCCAAACTTTTGAACGGTAGTGTATATTCTATTCTACCACACCCGCCAGACGTCGCAGTTAGATTAGGCTGGGTCATAGCAAAGAGATGCAAACATCAATGCAAGTCTGTGGCAAAACTAAAAAACAAAAATAAGCTTGACTGATACAAAAAAAAAATTAAGATTGGCACTTACCCCCCCCCCCCTGACAAACAACAGATTTAAGATTGTCGAGGATGTCGGTACGCATTTCGTCCATCTTCTAACCCGTTCAGTGGCCTTGTGGTTAGAGTGTGCGCCCTGAGACTGGAAGGTCGGGAGTTCAAACCCCGGGCCGAGTCATACCAAAGACTATAAAAATGGGACCCATTACCTCCCTGCATCTCAGCATCAAGGGTTGGAATTGGGGGTTAAAACACCAAAAATGATTCCCGAGCGTGGCCATTGCTGCTGCTCACTGCTCCCCCTCACCTCCCAGGGGGTGAACATGGCGATGGGGTCAAATGCAGAGGATCATTTCACCACACCTAGTGTGTGTGTGTGACTACCATTGGGACTTTTAACTTTCTGACTTATCCTCTTAAAAAGGGCCTAGTCGACGACCTCCTCCTGCGTGATATCTGGATCCTAAGATGCACGAGGTTTGGAGCGGCCCAAAAAAGAAGCTGCACACGACAAGGCCGGTAAAAAAGTATGGCGTAGTAGTAGTAAATGTAGAGTTGACGGCTGGAGTTAGTTCAAGCGCCGATTAAAAATGAAAAAGGTCCCATTTCCACGGAGCCCCCGCTAAACACGCCTTGCACCGACCTTGTTTAGACAGAAGTTCCGACGCGTCACTCTTTTTTAAAGCCAGGGCAAGACTTACCTCCCAGGACAGGGGTCGGCAACCCAAAATGTTGAAAGAGCCATATTGGACCAAAAATACAAAAACAAATCTGTCTGGAGCCGCAAAAAATTAAAAGCCATATTACATGTGTCATGAGATATAAATTGAATTAAGAGGACCTAAAGGAAACTAAATGAGCTCAAATATAGCTACAAATGAGGCATAATGATGCAATATGTACATATAGCTAGCCTAAATAGCATGTTAGCATCGATTAGCTTGCAGTAATGCAGGGACCAAATATGTCCGATTAGCACTCCACACAAGTCAATAACATCAACAAAACTCACCTTTGTGTGAGTTGCACAACGTTAAAAGTTTGGTGGACAAAATGAGACAGAAAAAGAAGTGGCATAAAACACGTCCAAGAAAGTCGGAGAAAGTTATTCATGTAAACAAACTATACGGTGAGTTCAAGGACCGCCAAAATTAGTAGGACAAAACGGCGCTCGCCAAATACTCGAATCAGTGAAGCATGTTTAATATAAACAGTGTGATTTATAACAATTAGGGAGGTTTGTGTAATGTTTGTAATCCTACAGAAACCATACTAAACAAAAAAAATAGATTTTTTTCTCCTCATCTTTTTCCATTCTTCATACATTTTTGAAAAATCTCCAGAGAGCCACTAGGGCGGCGCTTCTAGAGCCGCGGGTTGCCGACCCAAGTCCCAGGAGATGCACTAATAATAACATACCCATAATCATAATCATGTATTTGTGACGAGCTGTCACTTCATTTCTGTTTGTGGTTCCTTGTTTGATGTTTATTTCCTGTCAGCGCTCCTATTTTTGTTCCATTTCCTGCACGTCTCCCTGAGCGCTGGTTTTCCTCACCTGTCCCCGATTGGCAGCCGGGCACACCTGGTGGCAGTTGCCAATCAGGCGGCTATTTACGCCTGCCTCGCCTGTTCCTCGGTGCTCGAGGATTGATTATTGTTCGAGAACCTCTGTTGTACACGTGACTACTCTTCTTCAGTTAAATACAGTATATCAAAATCCTCTTACCTGCTCCTCGTTCTCCTGGTTCCTGCATCTCGGGGGCACAAATAAGCCATGCGAGTTCCTGACAGTATTATTACGATTCGTATTATCCACTGATGATCATCCAAACCGTATCAGATCATCTCTATATTACACTCTTCAGTAGTGATGGGTGCATCGGCAACACCGATGCATCAAGCTCATAGAGCGATACCCTGTGTCGGTGCGCGTACCGCTTTTAGAAAGTCACGTGACCGATCATGAGCTGCTTTGGTCACGTGACCGATACGCCAACTGTATCGCACTGACGCCTCCTCTGTGCCCCGTGAGCAACGTTCCCTCTAAGGTGCGCGCCTGCGCAATTGCGCACTGCTCAAGCGTCCTCCGCGCACAGCAAATATATGCCGCGCACCAAATCGAACCCATCTGAATTCTAAACAAAATAAACACATTTATTCTGTGTCATTTTGAAATGCAACTTTGAGTGACAGTGACAACAAGCGGCCCTAACGGTGTCCGTCAACAACACGCATAGCACTAAACCACTGGTGCGTTTACGGCCACACAAAAAGTCGGACAACTCAAACACCACACAAAGTTACACTATGACTCCTCAGTCATACGTGTGCTTATTTTTCTGTCATTTATTATTCATGTTAATTTATTGATATTAATCATGGAATGCTGTTACTAGAGAAAGATTACAGGAATGACGGCGTGGCAAAGTTGGTAGAGTGGCCGTGCCAGCAATTGGAGGGTTGCTGGTTACTATGGTTCAATCCCCACCTTCTACCATCCTAGTCACGATACATGTTCACATTATTTATTGACTGTATCTAAAAAAGATACAAATATATTTTTATTTAAATGAAGATATGAAATAATCATAAATGAAATACAATGACTTGGTTTATATTATTGTATATACTAGGTCAGGGGTCGGCAACGCGCGGCTCTAGAGCCGCATCTTTAGCGCCGCCCTAGTGGCTCTCTGAAGCTTTTTAAAAAATGTATGAAAAATGGAAAAAGATGAGGGGAAAAAAATATATTTTTTGTTATTATATGGTTTCTGTAGGAGGACAAACATGACACAAACCTCCCTAATTGTTATAAATCACACAGTTTGTATTAAACATGCTTCACTGATTCGAGTATTTGGCAAGCGCCGTTTTGTCCTACTAATTTTGGCGGTCCTCGAACTCACCTTAGTTTGTTTACATGTATAACTTTCTCCGACTTTCTAGGACGTGTTTTTATGCCACTTCTCTTTTCCGTCTCATTTTGTCCACCAAACTTTTAACGTTGTGCGTGAATGCACAAAGGTGAGTTTTGTTGATGTTATTGACTTGTGTGGAGTGCTAATCTGACATATTTGGTCACTGCATGACTGCAAGCTAATCGATGCTAACATGCTATTTAGGCTAGCTATATGTACATATTGCATCATTATGCCTCATTTGTAGCTATATTTGAGCTCATTTAGTTTCCTTTAAGTCATCTCAATTCAATGTATATCTCATGACACACTATTTGTATGTAATATGGCTTTTAATTTGTTGCGGCTCCAGACAAATTTGTTTTTGTATTTTTGCTCCAATATGGCTCTTTCAACATTTTGGGTTGCCGACCCCTGTACTAGGTCATAAAATCAGTGTCAGTTGAGTCGGTCCATATGGTTGCCTGTAGGGATTTTTAATGTCCAGCAGATGTCAGTATTTAGTGACACAGTATCAATACAGTTTTGCAATGTGTCGAAACGCTTCATGACGCCTCATCAACCCATCACTACTCTTCAGGAAAGGAAAACTTGAGATATTTCTTTGGTGGTCGTTGGAGGGGCCGTAGAAATTGGCTGCCAGGCTTCTGTCAGTCTACCTCAGGGCAGCTGTGGCTACAAATGTAGCTGTCAGAATAATTGTAACTAAGTTTTCAAAAAACTTTGTGTTGAAATGAGTTCCCGGCGAGAGGACAAAAGCTGTCTTTGAACCTACCAAACAAAAGGCTTGTAAAACTCCACTGTGTAGGATGGGAAGCAACATGAAGGTGTTCTGTTTCTTTCATGTGTTGTAATCCACAGAAAGATTTTGTCTTGACCCAAGAACTACAAAAGCGGAGAGGAAGCAGGACCAGACTCCCCCCCGAGGCGATCTTTTCTGTGAACTGTTTTACGACCTCTTCTTTGAACTCTTTTACGACCTTTTCTTTTAAACTGTTCCGTAACCAAAGGCGATGGTTGTTTACGACCCCCGTCCCTTAGAAACAGCTGTTGCCATGTAGTGAGGGAAAGTCCAAATAAAAGAGGGGGCGTACAATCTTTCGCCAGAGCGTGGTGAGACACTGTACCCTTACAGTGTCCAGGCGCCTCTCCTCAATTGAGCCACATTTAATTATGTCTCTGTTTAATTCTTTGCTTCTTGTCTTGATTAATAGATGTCATCAGTGTTGGAACCTGACAGTAGCTTACCACCTTCAGGGTGTGAATATGGAGTTAATGAGTGATGGGGTTCTCAGTTTTCTCTGAAGCGCTTTGAGTGTCTAGAAAAGCGCTACATAAATCTAATCTATTAAATTTATGATCATATTTAAGTGAATAATGATTATTTAAATTGTTATTCTGGCCACTTTGTATTGTAATTGTTAGTGATTATTTTGTTTAAAAAAAAGCATATTTTCCCCCCCAAAACAGCACTATTGTCAGAATAATTGTATCTAAGTTATCACAATACTTTGTGTTTCCATGAGTTCCCGGCGAGAGGACAAAAGCTGTCTTTGATCTTACCAATCAAAAGGCGTGTAAAACTCCACTGTGTAAGGTGGGAAGTGACATGAGGGTGTCGGTTTCTTTGATCTATTGTAATCCACAGGAAGATTTTGTCTTGACCCGAGATCTACAAAGCGGAGAGGAAGCAGGACCTGACCCCCCCTCCAGGCACTTTTTCTTTGAACTGTTTTGTAGCCAAAGGTGACAGCTGTTTACGACCCCCCTTCCTTTAGAAACAGCTTTTGTTTTTGTTTTTGTTTTTTTTATTAAATCAACATAAAAAACACAAGATACACTTACAATTAGTGCACCAACCCAAAAAACCTCCCTCCCCCATTTACACTCATTCACACAAAAGGGTTGTTTCTTTCTGTTATTAATATTCTGGTTCCTACATTATATATCAATATACATCAATACAGTCTGCAAGGGATACAGTCCGTAAGCACACATGATTGTGCGTGCTGCTGGTCCACTAATAGTACTAACCTTTAACAGTTAATTTTACTCATTTTCATTCATTACTAGTTTCTATGTAACTGTTTTTATATTGTTGTACTTTCTTTTTTATTCATGAAAATGTTTTTAATTTATTTATCTTATTTTACTAATTTTTTTAAAAAGTACCTTATCTTCACCATACATGGTTGTCCAAATTAGGCATAATAATGTGTTAATTCCACGACTGCATATATCGGTTGATATCGGTATCGGTAATTAAAGAGTTGGACAATATCGGAATATCGGATATCGGCAAAAAGCCATTATCGGACATCCCTAGTATTTTTCTGTGGAACTGCCAGCATTGTCACTTCATTGAAGGTGTTTGATCGTAATAATTTGGAAAAACTCTGTAGAATAAAGGTATTTTTCTGCAGAACTGTTTGCATCGTCACTTTATTAAAGGTGGTTGATCTTAATAATTTAGTAAAAATCTGTAAAATTACGATATTTTTCCGCAAAACGTTTCATGAAAATTTCTGTAAATATGATGTTTTTGATCATTATTTGGTTTACAATGTTTTACTTTAATTTCATGGTTTTCGTTTGGCAGCCGGAGCTGCCAGTAGATGACCGTTTTTTTACGGAATTTTTTTTTTTTACAGTACAGGGGACTGCGTTGTCCCTTTTGAAATAAACTTAATTCCTAATAAGTTGTGCTTAATGTGCACCTCGAAACTCATTCAGAGCTATTGTTCATTCAATTTCATTTTTGTGAACTGGTATTTGTATTTGCTAATTCTTTTTTGGGACTAAGTTTCGTCTGATCAAAGATAGTTTTTTTTTTGGTAACTCATCTTTATGTTATTTTTTAACAATCATTTTTCAATACAAAATTACTTTTCTTCAACCTGAGCATAAAGTGATATCATTACACTCGGTTATATTGCTTTAATAAATGGCCCTCCATGCCATTCTTCACAGCATGGATTAAATGTATGATACAGGTCTTGGTTAACATCTGTTGCCATGTTGTACTGAGCAGCCAGATCAGACACCTTTTATAATTTGGCAGTTATAATAATCATAATTAAATAATCATGAAACCTGCATGAAAGAACAAGAAGGACAAAAGATGGCAGAAGTTTGCTTGATTCTCTTACCTTCTCTTAGGCTTTGCCTCCTATCGTCCTATTTTGGAACTTGTTTGGTCATGGATGATTGCTGCTGTTTGAGATTCAAGGTTTGAAAAAAAAATACAAGTCTTTCCTCCACGGCTCTACGTTGATGTCAAGGTCACTTTCCGTGTGAGGGTCGTTGCAGTGTGACGTCACCACCCTGTGGACTAAGCAACAACAACGACAAGAATACAAATATGGACAGTACAGTATGAAACATCACTTCTTTTAATGACCCCTGTACTCCGTGATTACTTTGGACGACCCACTTCAAAACACGCACACGCACACACGCACACTTCTATCCCTTGTTCCCAGCCCTGGTTGCCTAGGAGACAGCTGATGGGGACCCCATCATCATAAAACACCACCAATGAGACTGCGTTGACAGGCAGGAAGAATTTCCGGCGTTTGTCAACTTTGTCTCCCTCTAGCGGTCAAAACATGGAAACAAAAATATTTTTTTTCACCCACCGACTCTGCCTAGTAACCTAATCTGCATGGAAGTAGAACTGTCTCACATCAACTTATATATATCAATTTGATATTAATACATATTCATATATCAATAAATATACAAATACAAATACAAATGTGATATACAAATAAATAAATTATTTGTATAAATAAACGCGTATTTCTAAATATATTTTTGAGATTTGAAAATATATACAAATAAAATGTATAAATATTAAAATGCGACATACAAATAAATCAAGTATTTGTATAAATAAACGTATATTTGTAAATATATTTTTGAGATTTTAATATAAATATGCTTTATTTTGTATTTGTATTGAATTTGCATATGTGGATCGCTTTTTTGCTTTTGTGTCGATTAGACATTCCTCCCACAAACCAGATGCACAAATAAATGTGACCTACACACTCCCCTGGACTACCAGCAGAGGGCACTGCAGCCAGAGCGGTCTCGGTCATAGACATGGTCAGACACTGGCGAGCCAATCAGCGGCACACTAGGGAGGGTCACTTGATGATTGATATATGATGATGATTTGACACCCTTTGCACTGATAAGAGATCTGTATCAGCATCGGGACAAGGTCATTAAACGGCATTGATACAATAAAATAAGCAGCTCGCACGGTCTTTCAGATTAAGTGGATAAATTAGCATTAGCTTGTGCGTTCTTTCTGTAAAGACGTGGATTGTTTTTGTGCAGAGAACTCCGGGCATTTTGCGTATAATGCATATAATGCTCTGTGACCCAGACCGCTCTGGCTGCAGTGCCCTCTGCTGGTTGTTCAGGGGAGTGTGTAGGTCACATTTATTTGTGCGTCTGGTTTGTGGGAGGAATGTCTCATCGACACAAAAGCAAAAAAGCGATCCACATATGCAAATTCAATACAAATATAAATACAAAATCAAGCATATTTATATTCAAATCTCAAAAACATATTTACAAATACACATTTATTTATACAAATGGATTATTTATAAATTTTATTGGTATATATTTTAAAATCTTAATATATTTACAACTACGCTTTTAATTATACAAATTATTTATTTATTTGTACATCACATTTATATATGTATTTGTATATTTATTAATATATGCATATGTATTAATATCATATTTGTATATATAAGTTGATGTGAGACAATTCTACTTCCATACTTCTGGCACTCACATCCAGTCCCAATGACACATCACCACGATGGGGAGAGGGCCTTAAAGAAGTTTGAATACACAAGTTATTCAGCAATATAATTTATTCTAATCAACATTAGATTGTTAGTAAAAGCATTTGTACACATCGCTATTGGAAGCAGGAAGTCACCTTTGTTGTGCTTTAGTTTCCTAAAATAACTAATCTAAGACAAGTAGCATCCCTGCGCTATGATATACATAACACAGACACTCAAGTGTGTTTACCTTCTGCTACTGTGTTAAGGATGTCACACAAAAAACAGCGCCCCCAGTGGGCAGGAGGTCAGGAACAGTGTCTATGGATGGGTACCTTTCAATACGGCGCCAATTCTAAGCACCTGGGAATCGGTACCAGTACTCAACAGTAATACATTTAATGTGTTAATAAATAAAATATATTTCCTCCAGTTGCAAGTATGCATTCATTTGAGTTTGTCCCAGGTGTGTTGCCTTAGTCAGGAAGTAGTCTCTGCCATTAGGTTGAATATGCCAGTCTTGTCTTTCGTTGAGTCCTACAAAGTGTTTGATTGTAATGTGCATCTCAGTTCTAGTTCACATTTCTAACTTTGGAGGTGTTGAAACCGCCATGTAAAATCGCTAATGCTAATGTAATGTAAATCGTCACCGAGCTAACGCATTTTGAAAAGCAGAGGCTTACATTTGAGTGCTTTCTATCAGGCATGCTTGGTTTGTAAGCATGGGAAATGGCAACATTAACTAGAAGCAGTCTGCTACCAATACGCCTGTTTGCCCGCCAAGTGCTTGAGCCGGGGCCGATTATGCAACAGGTATTGACATATGGTTCCGTTTAATTTAACGAGAACTCAGTTGTACCAAGTACCTATGAAAGTACAAATTCAGTACCCATCCCTAATTGTGGTACAGAATTTAGAGTATCTACTAATTAAAAGTGAACAATGTCAATTGGTACTAACATAACACCTCAACCAAAATTGATGGAGGCGGCAGCAGTTGGAGACAACACAACAAAGTCAAAGTTGAACGCCCACACCTACTTGGAACAATCTAGAAAAGAAAGTCAAAGGGAGAAATGTTCTTGTGGTAAAACAAGTTTTTGTCCTCTATGCCTCGCACTCCGACTGGTCGGTGGCGACGCTGCCGTTCAGCTCGCCCTGGATCGGCAGCGCACCGCTGACGTCGGTCGAGTCGCCAACAATGAAGGTAGGCGTCCCACCTTTGCCGTTGGCGGGCCCGCTCTCCGCCTGCTTGGACCCCTGCTGGGCCAGGGTGGGCTCCTCGTCAAGCCGGCTGGAGATGGACCAGTAAAGGTGGGCGTCCAGCCTGGCGGCGGCCAGTGAGAGCTCCCGTGCCGAGCAAGAGGGCGTGTCCACCTTGTGGAGGAGGAGTGGAGATTTTTTTTTTTTTTTAATCAAGCAAGAAAACAATGAGGATTACAGAACACTAACATTTATAGGGAAAATATGGCTATAAAGTTATACAAAAACTTGAAAAAGACCTCAAGTTAGGGAGCATTGCTTTTTCTTTGGCTTTTTTGGTGTCACCTACTTTAAAAGTTGGACAAGAGGTGAGGAACAGGACTTGCGTTAAACCTCACATTCAAATTAACATGGCTAACTTCTTTTTATGTTTGCATTAAAACGGTAAATGGTATTTACGTAGTACAAAACCCAAAACCAGTGAAGTTGGCACGTCGTTTAATTCGTAAAATAAAAACAGAATACAATTATTTGCAAATGCTTTTCAACTTATATTCAATTGAATAGACTGCAAAGACAAGATATTTCATGTTGGAACTGAGAAACTTCATATTTGTTTGCAAATAATCATTAACTTAGAATTTAATGGCAGCAACACATTGCAAAAAAGTTTGCACACTGTCATTTTTACCACTGTGTTACATGGCCTTTCCTTTTAACAACACTCAGTAAACGTTTGGGAACTGAGGAGACACATTTTTGAAGCTTTTCAGGTAGAATTATTTCCCATTCTTGCTTGATGTACAGCTTAAGTTGTTCAACAGTCCGGGGGTCTCCCTTGTGCTATTTTAGGCTTCACACATTTTCAATGGGAGACAGGTCTGGACTACAGGCAGGCCAGTCTAGTACCCGCACTCTTTTACTATGAAGCCACGTTGATGTAACACGTGGCTTGGCATTGTCTTGCTGAAATAAGCAGGGGCGTCCATGATAACGTTGCTTGGATGGCAACATATGTTGCTCCAAAACCTGTATGTACCTTTCAGCATTAATGGCGCCTTCACAGATGTGTAAGTTACCCATGCCTTGGGCACTAATACACCCCCATACCATCACACATGCTGGCTTTTACACTTTGCGCCTAGAACAATCCGGATGGTTCTTTTCCTCTTTGGTCCGGAGGACACGACGTCCACAGTTTCCAAAAACAATTTGAAATGTGGACTCGTCAGACCACAGAACACTTTTCCACTTTGCATCAGTCCGTCTCAGATGAGCTCAGGCCCAGCAAAGCCGGCGGCATTTCTGGGTGTTGTTGATAAATGGATTTGGCTTTGCATAGTAGAGTTTTAACTTGCACTCACAGACGTCGCGACAAATTGTATTTAGTGACAGTGGTTTTCGAAAGTGTTCCAGAGCCCATGTGGTGATATCCTTTACACAGCGATGTCGCTTTTTGATGCAGGGATCGAAGGTCACGGGCATTCAATGTTGATTTTCAGCCTTGACGCTTCCGTGCAGTGATTTGTCCAGATTTTCTGAATCTTTTGATGATATCACGGACGGTAGATGGTGAAATCCCTAAATTCCTTGCGATAGCTCGTTGGGAAATGTTATCCCAAACTGTTTGACAATCTGCCCGCGCATTTGCTCACCAAGTGGTGACCCTCGCCCCGTCCTTGTTTGTGAACGACTGAGCATTTCATGGAAGTTGCTTTTACACCCAATCATGGCACCCACCTGTTCCCAATTAGCCTGTACACATGTGGGATGTTCCAAATAAGTGTTTGATGAGCCTTCCTCAACTTTCTCCGTCTTTTTTGCCACTTGTGCCAGCTTTTTCGAAACATGTTGCCGGCATCAAATTCCAAATTGTCATGTCTGTGTTCATGTTTTTGTTTGGCCATGTGCTGTTTTGTTTTTTGGACACTTCCTTAGTTCCTGGTTTCACTTCCTTGTTTTGTTTGTCACCATAGCAACCATTAGTTTCACCTGGTTCACATTGTCATGTCACGCACCTGTTTTCACTTATCATGTCACTATATAAGCTTTTCTGTTTCTGTTGTTGGTCCTGGCGACATCACACCTTCTCCACACAAATTTATGCTCCGCACCTGTTTACCATAGTTGTTGTTTCATCTCATGCCAAGTAAGTTTTGTTTATTGTTCATAGTTTTGTGCCCACGTGCATGTCTTTTGTTTCATAGTCTAGTTTTCTACTTCCGCATTTGTGCGCGCCTTTTGTTTGTACCTTTTTGTTTGAGTTAAAAGATTAAACATGTCCTCACCTGCACGCCACGTATGGTCCAATTCATTTGCACCACGGGAGAGCAAACCACGCCACAGACCAAGTTCTGACACAAATGAGCTAATATTTGCAAAAAATAACCAAAGTTTACCCGTTTGAACGTTAAGTATCTTGTCTTTGCAGTCCATTCAATTGAATATAGGTTGAAAGGGATTTGCAAATCATTGTATTCTGATTTTATTTACCATTTACACAACGTGCCAACTTCACTGATTTTGGCTTTTGTACTGTTAACAGCGTTGAAGTTCTTTTTACACTTGAATGACAGACTTGTGCAGTAAAAATCCTGATAGTACGCTTACCTCAAACGTGTGATGGAAAGCGCCATAGTCGATGTCGAAGAAGCCCTCAGCCAGGGACATCATGGGGCTGAAGCGGTGGCCCCACATCACCTCCTCGGTCAGGTAGGAGCTGCGAGCCTGGCAGGTCATCCCTGCACACAGGAAGTCGAGTTCCTCACAGAGCTTCTGCTGCTTTGGGCGGCGTGCCAGCAAGACACAATGTCCCGGACGCATGAGCGCTTTGATCACCGCGCCTTTCTTATGAATATTCCTTCGGGCGGGAGTTACGAGCGCCGGATGCTTCTCCCGAGCGCCTCCTCAGAAGTTGCTGAGCAAGGAAATCGATAGTCATCTTTACCTCGTGTCATCTGAAGAATAGCTGGGAACTTTATCATCCTGTCAGGGCAACTTGGCCGCAGCGCAAGAAGATAAATAGCTTTGCTAGCACACGGCTTAAAGGCCTACTGAAATGAATTTTTTTTATTTAAACGGGGATAGCAGATCTATTCTATGTGTCATACTTGATCATTTCGCGATATTGCCATATTTTTGCTGAAAGGATTTAGTATAGAACAACGACGATAAAGATTGCAACTTTTGGTATCTGATAAAAAAAAGGCTTGCCCCTACCGGAAGTAGCGTGACGTAGTCAGTTGAACATATACGCAAAGTTCCCTATTGTTTACAATGATGGCCGCATGAAGTGAGAGAGATTCGGACCGAGAAAGCGACAATTTCCCCATTAATTTGAGCGAGGATGAAAGATTTGTGGATGAGTAAAGTGCAAGTGAAGGACTAGTGGGGAGTTGAAGCTATTCAGATAGGGAAGATGCTGTGAGAGCCGGGGGTGACCTGATATTCAGCTGGGAATGACTACAACAGTAAATAAACACAAGACATATATATACTCTATTAGCCACAACACAACCAGGCTTATATTTAACATGCCACAAATTAATCCTGCATAAAAACACCTGCGTGTTTGTTATGCTAGCTCCTCTGCTAGCTCCTAGCTCCATAGAACACGCCAATACAATTCAAACACCTGATCAACACACACAATCACTCAGCCCAAAAGACCGTTCACCTAACCCAAGGTTCATAAAGCTTATATATTTTTAAAAAGTTACGTACGTGACGCGCACGTACGGTACGGTACGTGTTATGCTAGCTCCTAGCTCCTATGCTAGCTCCTAGCTCCATAGAACACGCCAATACAATTCAAACACCCGATCAACACACACAATCACTCAGCCCAAAAGACCGTTCACCTAACCCAAGGTTCACAAAGCTTATATATTTTAAAAAAGTTACGTACATACGCAAAAAAAAGTTGCGCACATACGGTCAAGCGATCAAATGTTTAGAAGCCAAAGCTGCATACTCACAGTAGCACGTCTGCGTCTTTGTCATCCAAATCAAAGTAATCCTGGTAAGAGTCTGTGTTGTCCCAGTTCTCTACAGGCGTCTGTGTATCGAAGTCAAAAGTCCTCCTGGTTAGAGTCTCTGTTATCCGAGTTCTTCCATCTTGACTGCATCTTTCGGGAATGTAAACAGAGAAGCGCCGGCTGTGTACTGTTGTGGCTGACTACGTTCGAAAAATACGTCCATTTCGCACCGACAACTTTCTTCTTTGCTTGTTCAGCTTCCTTCTCCATAATGCAATGAACATGATTGAAACAGATTCACGAACACAGATGTCCAGAATACTGTGGAATTATGAAATGAAAACAGAGCTTTTTCGTATTGGCTTCAATGTGGAAGGCATACCCGTGTTCGCCGGGCTACGTCACACGCATACGTCATCCTCAGAGGCCTTTCGAACCGGAAGTTTAGCGGCAAATTTAAAATGTCACTTTATAAGTTAACCCGGCTGTATTGGCATGTGTTATAATGTTAAGATTTCATCATTGATATATAAACTATCAGACTGCGTGGTCGGTAGTAGTGGCTTTCAGTAGGCCTTTAATAGCAAATTATGATGACCACGATGTATCCCGCCGGACATCTTGCGGGTTTTCTCATGCATGACCAAGTACCGACTTAAAAAGCACTTTTCTGTGATCACGGTTTACCGTCAAATAAGTGGCTTGTGGCGTTTGAGGGAAATTAAAAATGGTTTATATTTGTATGATCTTTTTTATTTCTATTCTATTTATTTTTATTGTGCAGTGGAATCGACGAGGTACACTGAAAGTACATTTTAATAGGTAAAATTTGATGAAGTAATCTGAAATAGAATTGAATTTATCAATAAGTGAGATTGTGTCTTGAAGACAAGAATGTGGATTTTTTTGGCAAAAGTAATACATCAGCATAAAGGCTTATTTTCTGATGAACGGTTGCAGTATGGATGCATTTAATATTTGCATGCTGTCGAATTACAGCTGCAATAAGAGGATCAATAAATATAGCAAACAATGATGGAGAAAGTGGACAACCCTGTCTAGTGCCCTTCATAGGAGGAAACCTTGGAGAGATTTAGTTGTTGGTTCTGTCACGCCAAATTTCTTCCCTCTCCCATTTACTTCCGGAGCTGCGTCCAATAAAATCACAAAGTTGCCGGGGGTCCTTAACCTGCATGCGACTGTCCTGTTTCGCGCCTGTACAAAAAAAAAAAACAATAATCGATTTCTTCAGATTCCTGCAGCTGTCAAAGACGAAGTATCCTTCCAGCGACGGGCAGTCAAAGCCGAAGTGCTATCGATCGCTGTCAATGACGTAAGAGGAAACGTGACCACGGAAGTAAATGGGGGAGGGAAGGTTTTTGTAGAGGGAAGAAATTTGGCGTGACAGTTCCAACGCAGTGGTTCTTAACCTGAGTTCGATCGAAGGGGTTCGGTGAGTCAGCCTCAGGGGTTCGGCGGAGCCTCCGCCACGGAGGTAAAGAGACATCCGACTTATCGTGTAAATAAAATCTTCTCCCTATCAGCGTATTATGGATACCCCCAAACAATGTTCCCTCTAATTTTCCATCTGATTTGCAGGTTTTTTGACAAGAACGACAAACACATTTCTGGAGAACATCTGCACTGTAACACAACATAAACACAACACAACAAATACCCAGAATCCCATGCAGCACTAACTCTTCCGCTCAACCAACGCACGGGGGGGGGGGTGTTGGTTGATGTGTGGGGGGGTTTCGTGGTAGCGGGGGTGTATAATCTAGACCGGAAGAGTTAGGGCTGCATGGGATTCTGGGTATTGGTTGTGTTGTGTTTATGTTGTGTTACGGTGGGATGTTCTCCAGAAATGTGTTTTTCATTCTTGTTTGGTGTGGGTTCACAGTATGGCGCATATTTGTAACGTAACAGTGTTAAAGTTGTTTTATACGGCTACCGTCAGTGTAAGCTGTGTGGCTGATGACTAAGTATGCCTTACTGTCTCCTACGTGTGCAAGTAAAAGCTACACACAACATGTGGCCGGGCTGGCACGCTGTTTGTAAATGCTATAGATGACAACTATTGCAGCGCAATTAGGGCACGCCCTTTATTTAGTAATTACAGTAAAAATAGGATTATATTTGCCCTGGAAGTTATCTGGGAGAGACACTGAGATCCATAAGTCTCCTGGGAAAATCGGGGGGGTCGGCAAGTATGCAGCTGAGCCGCATCAGAGTGGTCAAAGAGCCGCATGCGGCTCCGGAGCCGCGGGTTGCCGACCCCTGGTCTAGTCTCTTACGTGAATGAGCTAAATAATATTATTTGATATTTTACGGTAATGTGTTAATAATTTCACACATAAGTCGCTCCTGAGTATAAGTCGCACCCCCGGCCAAACCATGAAAAAAACTGCGACTTATAGTCCGAAAAATACGGTATGTATATTTTTCACTAAAGAAGGGTTCGGTGAATGCGCATATGAAACTGGTGAGGTTCGGTACCTCCAACAAGGTTAAGAACCACTGTTCTAACTGAAGCTGTGGGAGTACTATATACTATAGAACCTTGATCCGGACAATCAACTAAAAACACACACACATGGATTTGATTACACACATACAAATATTGACATACAGACACAAACATTAGTACGCAGACATGAAATTGGATTACACACGCACAGATTGAGATACGCATTTGCAAATAGTTTTGCTACAATAATACTTCCAGACTCATTACCGTTTTGCAAGCACTATTATTATATTTCTGTCTTGAGTTAGTAAGGTGAAAGTGAAAATATTGTAAAAAAAAAACAAAAACCTCAGCAATATCGTATCGTCTCACCTGTGGCCTCCACCATGCCTTCCAAGATGACCACAATCTCAAAGTCCTCCTTCTCCAGCTGAGCCTGTGACATGTCCCAGAAGGGAGAGTGGGCGTCAATCTCGTGTGAGATCACCAGCGGCGACACCAGGAAGAGGCGGTCGTCGCCCGTCTCGAAGCCCACGCTGATGTCCGTCTGGTCCAGGGGGATGAACTCGCCTGGAAGTTAGAGAGCACGGACGCTAAACATGTCTGTCTTTCCAGTACTCATTGATCGTCAACCCCTGCCAAAAATAATGGAATCACCAGTCTTGCTGGTTGTTCATTCAGTTGTTTAATTTGGTATCATGTTGTGACTGCATACATGTTCGAAATAAACTCAAACCGTAACGAAAACCCACCTCATACGCACCTGGGGCCGTACTTATCAAGCTTCTTAGAATTACTCCTAAGAAGTCTGCTAAGAGTTGACTTAAGAGTAAATAAATTCTTCGCTGAAAGCTGCACTTAAAAGTTAGTTATCAAGCGTCTTACTCACACTTTCAGCGAAGTGTAGGACTGAATCTTAAGTGTCACACTCAGAGCTGAATTACGACATTACTATGTGCCGTAAACGGAATTTTAGGTGATGTCATTTCTGTGTCCATAGAAATGACCAATCACGGAAGGGAATCCCTTGTCTAAGAATATCAATCAATCAATCAATTATATTTTATATAGCGCTTTTCTCTAGTGACTCAAAGCGCTTTACATAGTGAAACCCAATATCTAAGTTACATTTAAACCAGTGTGGGTGGCACTGAGAGCAGGTGGGTAAAGTATCTTGCCCAAGGACACAACGGCAGTGACTAGGATGGCGGAAGCGGGGATCGAACCTGCAACCCTCAAGTTGCTGGCACGGCCGCTCTACCAACCGAGCTATACCGCCCCGAATAAAGAAATATCTTGGAAATATTTAAGTGGACAATGGGAGTGTATATTTTGACAATAAACTACAAAATAATACAAAACAAACTAGTCCCCGCCGGCACTCACGCTACCGCTCCCTCTCTTCTCTCGCCCACACACTCACTGACGTCACTCACCTCACGGCCACACACATACGCTACTGTCATAACATTTTCTTTCCAATTCATTAATTAGGCAACTAATTTGAAACTGGTGTGGGTGGCTCTATATATACTAGCCCACTGCAGCCACATGCAGAAATCAACAAGGAATCGAAAAGTATTAAATCTGTGACAAAAATAATATCCGCTCTGTCTAAACGATACCGTTTGATCAGCTGCTCGTCATCAAAAAAAAAAAAAACATTGTTCCGTTCCCTGAACGTTCGCGCACGTCTCTCTCGCCTCAGTGCCATCCCCTGCTGGCAACTCCTAACCACTTAAGACACCTCTGAAGGTCTCTTAAATATCGTGGAGAGTAGGAGTGATTCTTAGACTTAAGAACGTTGATAAAAAGCTTTTATTCTTAAGTTTGAGAGTAGGACTAAATTTCGCAAATTCTCAGGACTTAAGTGTAAAATGGCACTCTAAGAAGCTATAAAGTACGGCCCCTGGTCTCAGTGGTGCTTCAGCACCTACCCTTTTCCTCTCCATGAGAAAAATGCCCTTTCTGCTGAAGTCAAATGTTTAAGGAATAAAAATTACTCCTTGTAATCAATATGTTTTGATTAGGGATGTCCGATAATGGCTTTTTGCCGATATCCGATATTCCGATATTGTCCAACTCTTTAATTACCGATACCGATATCAACCGATACCGATATATAAAGTCGTGGAATTAACACATTATTATGCCTAATTTGGACAACCAGGTATGGTGAAGATAAGGTCCTTTTTTTAAAAATGTATCAAATAAAATAAGATAAATAAATTAAAAACATTTTCTTGAATGAAAAAGAAAGTAAAATAATATAAAAACAGTTACATAGAAACTAGTAATTAATGGAAATGAGTAAAATTAACTGTTAAATAGGGATGTCCGATAATGGCTTTTTGCCGATATCCGATATTGTCCAACTCTTTAATTACCGATACCGATATCAACCGATACCGATATCAACCGATATATGCAGTCGTGGAATTAACACATTATTATGCCTAATTTGGACAACCATGTATGGTGAAGATAAGGTACTTTTTAAAAAAAATTATAAAATAAGATAACTAAATTTAAAAAAATTTCTTGAATAAAAAAAGAAAGTAAAACAATATAAAAACAGTTACATAGAAACTAGTAATTAATGAAAATGAGTAAAATTAACTGTTAAAGGTTAGTACTATTAGTGGACCAGCAGCACGCACAATCATGTGTGCTTACGGACTGTATCCCTTGCAGACTGTATTGATATATATTGATATATAATGTAGGAACCAGAATATTGATAACAGAAAGAAATGGGGGGAGGGAGGTTTTTTGGGTTGGTGCACTAATTGTAAGTGTATCTTGTGTTTTTTATGTTGATTTAATTTAAAAAAAAAAAAAAAAAAAAAACACGATACAGATAATAAAAAAACCGATACCGATAATTTCCGATATGACATTTTAACGCATTTATCGGTCGATAATATCGGCCTGTTAAAGGTTAGCACTATTAGTGGACCAGCAGCATGCACAATCATGTGTGCTTACGGACTGTATCCCTTGCAGACTGTATTGATATATATTGATATATAATGTAGGAACCAGAATATTAATAACAAAACGAAACAACCCTTTTGTGGGAATGAGTGTAAATGGGGGAGGGAGGTTTTTTGGGTTGGTGCACTATTTGTAAGTATATCTTGTGTTTTTTATGTTGATTTAATAAAAAAAATAAAAAATAAAAATAAAAACGATACCGATAATTTAAAAAACGATACCGATAATTTCCGATATTACATTTTAAAGCATTAGAGATGTCCAATAATATCGGCCTGCTGATATTATCGGCCGATATTATTGGACATCTCTAGTTTTGATATCTGACGCGACATACATTTAAATTCTTGTAAGACTTCTTCCCCAAACTGCTCGAGGGCGCTCACAAGCCCACCACAGCCACCAACCCAGTGCAGTACTTACAAAATAACCGTATTCATGCAATCCCCTGACGCTGTTTGGAAAGAAATTTACCACAGCATTAGAGCAGCTGAAAACCCTATGGTAATACTAGTCTAGCGTTTCCGAAACAAACTAGAAAAACATTTCAAAACCTTGTCGATCTGTTTACTGCTGTTTGTCATGTTTAATGGAGGGAGAGAGTGTGTCAACGTTTGCATTACAATAAATGGACATTTTCCATGGAAAATGGGAAAAAAAGTGTTTTTTTTTCATCATAAATC
The DNA here is from genome assembly GCF_033978785.1 of Entelurus aequoreus. Lineage (NCBI taxonomy): Eukaryota > Metazoa > Chordata > Actinopteri > Syngnathiformes > Syngnathidae > Entelurus > Entelurus aequoreus. Next base: position 48,843,765 of record NC_084746.1, on the reverse strand, counting down.
ACAACAACAACATTCCCTAGTTGGGGCACCAATCTACGTTCTTATGTGACCAGCAATGTTCCGTCTAATTTTTCATGTGTGTGAGAAAACGCACAAACTCCCTGAGCATTCAGTGGAGCACACGTGAGCAACATCAGACGTACACACTGTGGCCACACCAGCGTCACACCTGTCCCAAACCTGACACCATAACAATTTAAATGTTTTACTAAAATAATTGTCTGATATAAGTGATTTTGCCCTCTTACAATGACAATAACAAAAAAACATGTTTTTCATGACCTATGTGCTAGTATTGTATGTCTGGCTGCGGGTCCTGCCTTAAAAGAAATGTTACCCCTTTCAGAGATTACATTTAGTTCCTGTAACTTTCTGTCTGTAAAATACATATTTTTATGAGCATTTATGAAATCTAGTGACAATATTTCATGAATAATATCCTTAGATTAACATTCTTAATAAATGGCAGTAAAATAAGCACACATCTGATTGAGGAGTCAGAGTGTTACAACCTGGCATATACACATTGTGTGGCGTTGGGGTTGTCCGACTTTTTGTGTGGCCATAAACGCAACACTGGCTAAGTGCCATGAGTGCGTGTGTTGGTGCAGGTGAGAGAGCGAGCGGCTTCTGTTGAAACGACGGATGACAACGTTGGTTTAAGCCTGGTTTGTATGGCAGACTATTACCAGTTTTTATAGACAAAAGGGTTTTTTACTCATGTTTTTGGTGTGGTTACAAACAGTTTTGCTCAATAAAGTGATTGATGGAATTCCTGTCCGTAAAGTGTCTCGACCAGGGGTCACCAACCTTTTTGAAACCAAGAGCTACTTCTTGGGTACTGATTAATGCGAAGGGCTACCAGTTTGATACACACTTAAATAAATTGCCAGAAATAGCCAATTTGCTCAATTTACCTTTAACTCTATGTTATTATTAATAATTAATGATATTTACACTTAATTGAACGGTTTAAAAGAGGAGAAAACACGAAAAAAAATGACAATTAAATTTTGAAACATAGTTTATCTTCAATTTCGACTCTTTAAAATTCAAAATTCAACCGAAAAAAAGAAGACAAAAACTTAAAAAAAATAATTTATGGAACATCATTAGTAATTTTTCCTGATTAAGATAATTTTAGAATTTTGATTAAATAGGTTAAAATCCAATCTACACTTTGTTAGAATATATAAAAAATTGGACCAAGCTATATTTCTAACAAAGACAAATCATTATTTCTTCTAGATTTTCCAGAACAAAATTTTTAAAAGACATTCAAAAGACTTTGAAATAAGATTTAAATTTGATTCTACAGATTTTCTAGATTTGCCAGAATATTTTTTTTGAATTTTAATCATAATAAGTTTGAAGAAATATTTCACAAATATTCTTCGTCGAAAAAACAGAAGCTAAAATGAAGAATTAAATCAAAATGTATTTATTATTCTTTACAATTAAAAAAAGACATTTACTTGAACATTGATTTAAATTGTCAGGAAAGAAGAGGAAGGAATTTAAAAGGTAAAAAGTTATATGTGTTTAAAAATCCTAAAATAATTTTTAAGGTTGTATTTTTTCTCTAAAATTGTCTTTCTGAAAGTTATAAGAAGCAAAGTAAAAAAAAATAATGAATTTATTTAAACAAGGTCTTTAAAATATTTTCTTGGATTTTCAAATTCTATTTGAGTTTTGTCTCTCTTAGAATTAAAAATGTCGGGCAAAGCGAGACCAGCTTGCTAATAAATAAATACAATTTAAAAAATAGAGGCAGCTCCCTGGTAAGTGCTGCTATTTGAGCTATTTTTAGAACAGGCCAGCGGGCTACTCATCTGGTCCTTACGGGCTACCTGGTGCCCGCGGGCACCGCGTTGGTGACCCCTGGTCTCGACAGACGATAATTGAACTGTGTTGACAAAGATTGTTTTATTCATTGGGGCCACTCTTGTTGTCACTTGTCACTCATAGAGTTGCATTGCAAAATCATACAGAATAAATTGTAATGTGTTTATTTTGTTTAAAGTTCAGATGGGATTTTTGATTTTCAGCGCGGCATTAATTTGCTGTGCGCAGAGGACGCGTGAGCAGTGCGCAATTGCGCAGGCGCGCACCTTAGAGGGAACGTTGGTGACCAGTACACATCATAACTAGAGATGTCCGATAAATGCGTTAAAATGTAATATCGGAAATTATCGGTATCGTTTTTTTTATTATCAGTATCGTTTTTTTATTTTATTTTATTTTATTTTTTTATTAAATCCACATAAAAAACACAAGATACACTTACAATTAGTGCACCAACTCAAAAAACCTCCCTCCCCCATTCACACTCATTCACACAAAAGGGTTGTTTCTTTCTGTTATTAATATTCTGGTTCCTACATTATATATCAATATATATCAATACAGTCTGCAAGGGATACAGTCCGTAAGCACACATGATTGTGCGTGCTGCTGGTCCACTAATAATACTAACCTTTAACAGTTCATTTTACAAATTTTCATTAATTACTAGTTTCTATGTAACTGTTTTTATATTGTTTTACTTTCTTTTTTATTCAAGAAAATGTTTTTAATTTATTTATCTTATTTTATTTGATTCATTTTTTTAAAAAGTACCTTATCTTCACCATACCTGGTTGTCCAAATTAGGCATAATAATGTGTTAATTCCACGACTGTATATATCGGTTGATATCGGTATCGGTTGATATCGGTATCGGTAATTAAAGAGTTGGACAATATTGGCATATCGGATATCGGCAAGAAGCCATTATCGGACATCCCTAATCATAACATAACACAACTGAGCTATCCATTCTGAAACGAAGGTAAATGGGCAGGCAAATATTTTAACAAAAGTAATTATTGAGATAAAAGGTGAGTCTTGGGTAGACAGTCTGGTGAGATATATTGTGTTATATTATGAGTGTGATGCTACTGATGTTTCAACTCTGTTAGAAAAGAGTACGAAAATAAGTGTGAATTGTACAAATTCATTTTTATATACAAATTGATCATTTGAGTTTGCATTTGTTACTATACAAATGTAAAAATATCCTGGTATGATGTTTGTCATAATAATACATTTTTGAATACTTTCTGCAAAGGGTGCCCCCCAAAATGTCTGTGTACATGCCTGCCTGGTCTGCCAGAGAATAAGAAGTAAACGCAGCATGGATCAGTATTGCCTACAGCAGGGGTCACCGACCTATCCGCCAGTCGATCTTTGGGACTCTAACAGTCTATTGTGATATTATTAGAAAAAAAGTATTAATATGAGATTAGTGACACCCCAACCTGGAGAGTGACCAACAGACCCGCCAACAGGCACGTCTTGCCTCTCTTCAGCCTCACATCCCGCGGACACACCCCACGAGCATGGCCGCACCCGACACCCGCTCGTTTCTCCAACGCGCGTTGCACGACGTGCACAAAAATCATAGAGCTGCAACAATGCATTAAGACTGACTGTTGCAACGCATCAGACATTTTCCAGCATCTAACATCAAGCAACTCTTCCCTCAACCACAACCATTATCGATATATACACACATACACAAATAAACATATATATATACTAGAGATGTCCGATAATATCGGCCGATATATGCGTTAAAATGTAATATCGGAAATTATCGGTATCGTTTTTTTTATTATCGGTATCGGGATTTTTTTTTATTTTTTTTTTTTTATTAAATCAACATAAAAAACACAAGATACACTTACAATTAGTGCACCAACCCAAAAAAAACTCCCTCCCCCATTTACACTCATTCACACAAAAGGGTTGTTTCTTTCTGTTATTAATATTCTGCTTCCTACATTATATATCAATATATATCAATACAGTCTGCAAGGGATACAGTCCGTAAGCACACATGATTGTGCGTGCTGCTGGTCCACTAATAGTACTAACCTTTAACACTTCATTTTACTCATTTTCATTCATTACTAGTTTCTATGTAACTGTTTTTATATTGTTGTACTTTCTTTTTTATTCAAGAAAATGTTATTAATTTATTTATCTTATTTTACTAATTTTTAAAAAAAAGTACCTTATCTTCACCATACCTGGTTGTCCAAATTAGGCATAATAATGTGTTAATCCCACGACTGCATATGTCGGTTGATATCGGTATCGGTTGATATCGGTATCGGTAATTAAAGAGTTGGACAATATCGGAATATCGGATATCGGCAAAAAGCCATTATCGGACATCCCTAATATATACAGTACATACAGTATATATACTGTATATACATCTCACTTTGGTTCATGGTTGAGACCAGGGATCGAGGCCTCGAAAACGCTGACCACTGCCTTACAGTGTACTTAGAGATTTTTTTCCACTATATTTAGTAAGTATTTTGATCCCTCTCGATTCTGTTTTTCAAAAAAGCGACTTGTGTCAACTCTAGTGACTTTTACTCGTAGTGGACACTTTTGGAGACATGAACGCATGTATCGCTCTTCTCGGCTTGCTTTTGTCCTGCACAAATATGTCCATAAAAAAGAATTCAACCATGGATGACGGTGGAAGCCTCACCCTCCTGCGTCTGCTTGGACTTGATGAGCTTGGCCCTCATGTTGGCTCCCACGATATGTGAGCTGCGCAGGTCGCCCACCCGGAACATCAGGCACAGCTTGTCGTCCCGCAGCGAGATGACGGCATGTTTGGAGAACACCAGCGTCTCCGCCCGCTTGTTGGGCTGTGAGATCTTCACGAACATGCAGCCCACCTGCGCGCACGACGGACAATGTTTAAAAATGTATTACGTACATGAATTATGTAACTTGAATAATCACTTGGAATGCATGAGAAAGTGTCTTAGCTAAGACAACAACTGCTCACTCTGATAAGTTCATTTTAAAGGCCTACTGAAAGCCACTACTAGCGACCACGCAGTCTGATAGTTTATATATCAATGATGAAATCTTAACATTGCAACACATGCCAATACGGCCGGGTTAACTTATAAAGTGACATTTTAAATTTCCCGGGAAACTTCCGGTTGAAAACGTCTATGTATGATGACGTTTGCGCGTGACGTCGATGGTTGAAGCGGAAGTATTCGGACACATTGTATCCCAATACAAACAGCTCTGTTTTCATCCCAAAATTCCACAGTATTCTGGACATCTGTGTTGGTGAATCTTTTGCAATTTGTTTAATGAACAATGGAGACTGCAAAGAAGAAAGCTGTAGGTGGGATCGGTGTATTAGCGGCTGGCTGCAGCAACACAACCAGGAGGACTTTGAGTCGGATAGCAGACGCGCTATCCGACGCTAGCCGCCGACCGCATCGATGATCGGGTGAAGTCCTTCGTCGCGCCGTCGATCGCTGGATTGCAGGTGAGCACGGGTGTTGATGAGCAAATGAGGGCTGGCGTAGGTGGAGCGCTAATGTTTTTATCATAGCTCTGACGAGGTCCCGTAGCTAAGTTAGCTTCATTGGCGTCATTAGCAACAGCATTGCTAGGCTTCGACAGGCGGCACAGCATTAACCGTGTGGTAACAGGTCCAGTGTTTGGTTCGGTGTCTCCTGATAGTAGTATTGTTGATCTTCTGTCTATCCTTCCAGTCAGGGGCTTATTTCTTTTGTTTCTATCTGCATTTAAGCACGATGCTATCACGTTAGCTCCGTAGCTAAAGTGCTTCGCCGATGTATTGTCGTGGAGATAAAAGTCACTGTGAATGTCCATTTCGCGTTCTCGACTCTCATTTTCAAGAGGATATAGTATCCGAGGTGGTTTAAAATACAAATCCGTGATCCACAATAGAAAAAGGAGAAAGTGTGGAATCAAATGAGCCCTTTTTACCTAAGTTACGGTCAGAGCAAAAAAAACATACGTCCTGCACTGCACTCTAGTCCTTCACTCTCACGTTCCTCATCCACAAATCTTTCATCCTCGCTCAAATTAATGGGGTAATCGTTGCTTTCTCGGTCCGAATCGCTCTCGCTGCTGGTGTAAACAATAAGGAAATGAGAGGAGCCCTTCAACCTGCGACGTCACGCTACTTCCGGTACAGGCAAGGCTTTTTTTTTATCAACGACCAAAAGTTGCGAACTTTATCGTCGATGTTCTCTACTAAATCCTTTCAGCAAAAATATGGCAATATGGCGAAATGATCAAATATGACACATAGAATGGATCTGCTATCCCCGTTTAAATAAAAAAATAATAATTTCAGCACCACAAGCGTAATGCAGCTACTACCATCAGGATGTTGCCTACAGCCACAGCTGTTAAGGTCAATGCAGTGCTGGATAAAGCTACTGAATGCTGACCACTGGTGATGCTTTAAATGTGGACTTCAGGAGGTTACCTACAGCCAGAGCTGTTACTGCCAATGTTTATTGAGCCAGCAAATTAGAAACCCGGCAGTTATTTGCTTTTGTAGAGCCAGCATCCAGTGTCTATAGAAGCCTGCGGTTGACTGATAAGACAACAAGTTTGCCAGGCGGCCACAACTTAACCTGCTAAACATTTACGCATGCCAAAAAGCCGTGCTCACCATGAAGGCGTTGACCATGGAGCCCAGTATGGCCTGCAGCAGCAGCAGAATGGTGCCCACGGGACACTGGTCGGTGATGACGCGGTGTCCGTAGCCTATGGTGGTCTCCGTCTCGATGGAGAAGAGGAAGGCCGAGATGAAGCCGTTGACGTTGTTGACGCACGGCGTCCACGTCTCATCCTCCAGGTGGTCCAGGTCACCCCTGGGGAAGAAGTTGTGATAAATGTCAAAAACGTCGCCCTTGCAGACATAACTATAAATGTATGAACATACTGTAGACCAGGGGTCACCAACGTGGTGCCCGCAAGGACCAGATGAGTAGCCCGCTGGCCTGTTCTAAAAATAGCTCAAATAGTAGCACTTACCAGTGAGCTGCCTCTATTTTTTTAATTGTATTTATTTACTAGCAAGCTGGTCTCGCTGTGCTCGACATTTTTAATTCTAAGAGAGACAAAACTCAAATAGAATTTGAAAATGCAAGAAAATATTTTAAAGACTTGGTCTTCACTTGTTTAAATAAATTCATTATTTTTTTTACTTTGCTTCTTATAACTTTCAGAAAGACAATTTTAGAGACAAAATACAACCTTAAAAATGATTTTAGGATTTTTAAACACATATACCTTTTAAATTCCTTCCTCTTATTTCCTGACAATTTAAATCAATGTTCAAATAATTTTTTTATTTTTATTGTAAAGAATAATAAATACATTTTAATTTAATTCTTCATTTTAGCTTCTGTTTTTTCGACGAAGAATATTTGTGAAATATTTCTTCAAACTTATCATGATTAAAATGCAAAAACATTATTCTGGCAAATCTAGAAAATCTGTAGAATCAAATTTAAATCTTATTTCAAAGTCTTTTGAATTTCTTTTAAAATGTTTGTTCTGGAGAATCTAGAAGAAATAACGATTTGTCTTTGTTAGAAATATAGCTTGGTCCAATTTGTTATATATTCTAACAAAGTGCAGATTGGATTTTAACCTATTTAAAACATGTCATCCAAATTCTAAAATTAATCTTAATCAGGAAAAATTACTAATGATGTTCCATAAATTATTTTTTAAATTTTTTCAAAAAGATTCGAATTAGCTAGTTTTTCTCTTCTTTTTTTCGGTTGAATTTTGAATTTTAAAGAGTCGAAATTGAAGATAAACTATGTTTCAAAATTTAATTGTCATTTTTTTCGTGTTTTCTCCTCTTTTAAACCGTTCAATTAAGTGTAAATATCATTAATTATTAATAATAACATAGAGTTAAAGGTAAATTGAGCAAATTGGCTATTTCTGGCAATTTATTTAAGTGTGTATCAAACTGGTAGCCCTTCGCATTAATCAGTACCCAAGAAGTAGCTCTTGGTTTCAAAAAGGTTGGTGACCCCTGCTGTAGACAGCCACAATGTAGCCTATCTGACATATTTTGGATCGTCTCATGCCTTCATCACACAAATGGATAAGAACTAAAAATGCTTAATAAGCATATTATGAACAAAACTATCCATCCATCCATTTTCTACCGCTTGTTCCTTTTACTACAACTATACTACAAGTGGTCTGCTAATGTCTGATACAAGTGATGATCTACCAGTTTTCACAATCTATGAATTAAACTACAAGAAGAGGAACATGGATGACAAACAGACATTTTCAGGTTTCACTATGTAAAGCACTTTGAGTCACTAGAGAAAAGCGCTGTATAAATATAATTCACTTCACATTCAAAAAATTATGTAAAGAGGAAAGTTTGACCGTTTTAAAGAATGATCTAAAAGAACAACAATGGCATACTGTGTACAGTGAAAATTATGTAAATAAAGCGTATGGTATAAATAAGCTAACCAACATTTTACAAACATGTAGAAAATAATATTACAGTCATTTATTAGACAAGAACAAAAATAAGATGAGAGCCACATGGAGCATACTCAATAGTATCATTAAACACAGCCCTAAGAAGGATTATTCTAAGTATTTTACAGATGGAAACGTAACAAACGACAATGTGAACAATATTGGAACCAACTTAGAGCAAAGAATTCCAGTTACCGGGTCAGTTGAAGACTGGAATGACTCTATAGATAAAAATCCTAACTCAATGTTCCCCGTTAATGTGACTGAAGAGGAAATAATCATAATTTTAAAGAAATGCAAATCCAAGACTTCAACTGATTGTCACGGAATACACTACCGTTCAAAAGTTTGGGGTCACCCAAACAATTTTGTGGAATAGCCTTCATTTCTAAGAACAAGAATAGACTGTCGAGTTTCAGATGAAAGTTCTCTTTTTGTGGCCATTTTGAGCGTTTAATTGACCCCACAAATGTGATGCTCCAGAAACTCAATCTGCCCAAAGGAAGGTCAGTTTTGTAGCTTCTGTAACGAGCTAAACTGCTTTCAGATGTGTGAACATGATTGCACAAGGGTTTTCTAATCATCAATTAGCCTTCTGAGTCAACGAGGAAACACATTGTACCATTAGAACACTGGAGTGATAGTTGCTGGAAATGGGCCTCTATACACCTATGTAGATATTGCACCAAAAAGCAGACATTTGCAGCTAGAATAGTCATTTACCACATTAGCAATGTATAGAGTGTATTTCTTTAAAGTTAAGACTAGTTTAAAGTTATCTTCATTGAAAAGTACAGTGCTTTTCCTTCAAAAATAAGGACATTTCAATGTGACCCCAAACTTTTGAACGGTAGTGTAGATATGAAAGCGATAAAAATTTCAGAGCCTTTAACGTGTATTAGCAATCTGTCATTTCCAACTGGAAAATTCCCAGACAAAATGAAAATAGCAAAAGTAGTACCAATTTAAAAGACTGGAAACAAACACCAATTCATAAACCGTGGACGTGTTTATTTACTGCCACAGTTTCCTGAAATCATTGAAAAATTATTCAACAACAGATTGGACAAATAACAACCAATATGGATACAGTGCCATGAATCGAAATTAGGGATGTCCGATAATGGCTTTTTGCCGATATCCGATATGCCGATATTGTCCAACTCTTTAATTACCGATACCGATATCAACCGATACCGATATCAACCGATATATACAGTCGTGGAATTAACACATTATTATGCCTAATTTGGACAACCAGGTATGGTGAAGATAAGGTACTTTTTTTAAAAATGAATAAAATAAAATAAGATAAATAATTTAAAAACATTTTCTTGAATAAAAAAGAAAGTAAAACAATATAAAAACAGTTACATAGAAACTAGTAATTATTGAAAATTTGTAAAATTAACTGTTAAAGGTTAGTATTATTAGTGGACCAGCAGCACGCACAATCATGTGTGCTTACGGACTGTATCCCTTGCAGACTGTATTGATATATATTGATATATAATGTAGGAACCAGAATATTAATAACAGAGTTTTTTTTGGGTTGGTGCACTAATTGTAAGTGTATCTTGTGTTTATTATGTGGATTTAATAAAAAAAATAAAAATTAAAAAAATTTAAAAAAACGATACTGATAATAAAAAAAAAATGATACCGATAATTTCCGATATTACATTTTAACGCATTTATCGGCCGATGCCGATATTATCAGACATCTCTAATCGAACCAACAGGAAATTAACAACGCAATAGATGGTAAACAGTGTGCAGCTGCAGTGTTTATGGATCTAACTAAAGCATTTGACACAATTAATCATAGTATCTTAATTACAAAATTAAAACGATTATGGCATCAGACGTCTGGTCTTGAACTGGATAAGAAGCTACTTAAACAACCGGAAGCAATAAGTGATGCTTGGTGAAAATATATCAACAGAGCTAGAGATATCTTGCGGTGTACCCCAGGGATCAATACTGGGACCAAAATTGTTCAATCTTTTTACAAACGACATTTGTAGAGTTACAAAAGACGTAAAGTTAGTATTATTTGCAGACGACACAACTTCTTTTTGTTCAGGAGAGAACACACCGAAGCTATAATACAAATAACAGAAGAAATAAATACATTAAAGAGATGGTTTGACAAAAACAGACTATGTTTGAATCTCAGTAAAACTAAACTAATGCTATTCGGTAACAGTAAAAGAGAAAGTCAAAAACAACTACAAATAGACAGAGTAGATATTGAAAGATTAACATAATTTGTGGGCATAATAATAAATGATTGGACAATCATGCATTACATACTATACATTACCTTTGGCACTATATTAATTTATATTATTATGTGTTGTCAACTTTGTACTTTTTTATGTCATTGCCTGAAATAAATACATAAATGAAATGAAAATGAAAAATGATAGAAATAACTGTAAATCTCTTGTAAAAAAAATATGCAACATATAACATACTGTATATAAAGCAAAATATGTTCTAGACCAAACTTCACTTCATATTCTCTACTGCTCGCCAGTGTTACCATAACTGAGTTATTGTGTAGAAATATGGGGAAATAACTACACAATTACACTTCATTTACCAACAGTGTTACAAAATATATCAGTCAGAATAATACATAATGTTGGATTTAGAGAACATACAAACACTTTATTTATTAAATCCATCCATCCATTTTCTACAGCTTGTCCCTCCAAATGATTGGAATTCAATGATTTGGTAAATTTGCAAACAGCTAAAATTATGCACAAAGCAAACTATAACCTGTTATCCAAGAATTTACAACAATTGTTCTCAACAAAAGAGGAGAAATATAACCTTAGAGAAAAATCTAACTTCAAACATCTGTATACACGTACAACACTTAAGACCTTTAGCATATCAGTATGTGGAATTAAATTATGGAATGGATTAAGTAATGAAATAAGTAATGAAATCAAACACTGTAGTAATATGATCCAGTTTAAGAGGCGGTTCAAATTGCATGTGTTTACAAAGAACCAAGAAGAAAAATTATGATAAATGTCGTGAATTTATTGAAAGTGAAATATTATCCATCTCATCAAGCGAATCATAACTGATTTAACAACTTATGAGAAGAACTGATATACATTTGTATTTATAACACATTGATGTGAATTGAGTACAAATTGAGAACAGGAAGGATGTGTTAGTAATTGCTAATGAAGAGAAAAAGGGTTAGGATTAGATAAGCCTTGATTCTTCCTACTCCTTTTTGGACATGTTCTAAAGAAAATATGTAAAATATGTGATATATTAAGTTGATACTGTACACATGTTTGAAATCCATTTTTTAACCAACCAACCAAAAACCTTAACAAAGCAGTCCACCTGGGGATTTGCAATGTCACGATCGCGCCAATTCAAGCAAATTCAACCAATCCCTTCAAACTATGTCCCCCACATTTTGGCTAATCAGCATTATTTTTGCCAATCAAACTGCGCACGTCAACTGTCTAATCAAAAGTAAGGTTTGTTTATTGTGTTGACGAAGCAGGAACAACAGCATGTAACAATATATCAAGTCTTTATTGATCACAATCGTCCGCATAGTTCAGAACTATTTCCAGTTCCTGTCTACAGTGCTAAACTACTCGGTAATGTAGTGTATAAAGGTTTAGCAACACACCAACGTTCTCACTTCCTGGGTTACATGTAACTATATATCCAGAGTAAGAAAATGACTCTCATTTACAATGCTGAAATAGCAGAGAGGCAGCATTTTCATGACAGAAATATTGAAATGTGATGATATTCTCTCATCGTCTCTCATTTACCAACAAAAATTACTGCCGTAGAGCGCTCTCAACAGTTACCAAAGGTTCTTAACGTGTGTGGGGAAATGTGCTGTAACAAAAATGAATGTTCAAGATGGACAAACAATTTTCATGAGTAAAACACACACAGAGAATGTCTGCAATTTGTGAATGACATAACGGAAAAAAGGAACTATTTGGTGGAGTTTCTTTCTGTAAATATAATAAATGATTATAATTATTAGTTATAATGAATTCAAACTATGGAGTGATTTGAAAATGAGTTCTGAGTATGTGCTTTTACTGCCATCTGGTGTCTACCTTTAAAGGCCTACTGAAAGCCACTACTACCGACCACGCAGTCTGATAGTTTATATATCACTGATGAAATCTTAACATTGCAACACATGCCAATACGGCCGGGTTAACTTATAAAGTGCAATTTTAAATTTCCCGCTAAACTTCCGGTTGAAAACGCCTTTGGATGATGACGTATGCGCGTGACGTAGCCAGTGAAACAGAAGTATCGGTACCCCATTGAAGCCAATACAAAATAGCTCTGTTTTCATTTCATAATTCCACAGTATTCTGGACATCTGTGTTGGTGAATCTGTTGCAATTTGTTCATTGCATTATGGAGAAAGAAGCTGAGCAAGCAAAGAAGAAAGTTGTCGGTGCGAAGCGGAGTATTTTGCGAGGGAAGTCAGCAACACAACACAGCCGGTGTTTCATTGTTTACATTCCCGAAAGATGCAGTCAAGATCGAAGAACTCGGACAACAGAGACTCTTACCAGGAGGACTTTGACTTCGATACACAGTACGCAGCTGCGCTTCCAAACATTTGATCGCTTGCCCGTACGTGCGTGTCACGTACGTAACTTTGGGTAAATATATAAGCTTTATGAACCTTGGGTTAGGTGAACGGTCCTTTGGGCTGAGTGATTGTGTGTGTTGTGCAGGTGTTTGAATAGTATTGGCGGGTTATATGGAGCTAGGAGCTAGGAGCTAGCATAACAAACACCAAGGTGTTTGTTATGCGGGATTAATTTGTGGCATATTAAATATAAGCCTGGTTGTGTTGTGGCTAATAGAGTATATATATGTCTTGTGTTTATTTACTGTTGTAGTCATTCCCAGCTGAATATCAGGTTCCACCCGCCTCTCACAGCATCTTCCCTATCTGAGTCGCTTCCACTCCCCACTAGTCCTTCACTTGCACTTTCCTCATCCACAAATCTTTCATCCTCGCTCAAATTAATGGGGAAATCGTCGCTTTCTCGGTCCGAATCGCTCTCACTTCTGGCCGCCATCACTGTAAACAATAGGGAACTTTGCGGAAATGTTCAACTGACTACGTCACGCTACTTCCGGTAGGGGCAAGGCTTTTTTTTTGTCAGATACCAAAAGTTGCGATCTTTATCGTCGTTGTTCTCTACTAAATCCTTTCAGCAAAAATATGGCAATATCGTGAAATGATCAAGTATGACACATAGAATAGATCTGCTATCCCCGTTTGAATAAAAAAAAATTCATTTCAGTAGGCCTTTAAGTCTGTGTGGTATAAATAAGTAACAGATCAATACAGTATTTATAAAATCTTTGTTAAATCCTGTGCTTCTTTTTCTGTTAAGGGTACAAGAAACACTTAAATCACTGACCTTTTTTTTTTTTTTAATTCCAACTTGATGTAATGTTCCAAATATCTTTAGGCCATGACAAACCACAAATAAGGGACTGACTAAGGAAGTTTTGCAGTCAAACACCACAGGCTTACATCTCTGATTACATCAAAGAAAGCTAATTATTAAAGTGGTGTTCATTTAACTAATTGTAGTCTTTTTTTTTCACCATGTTAGTGGGCGAGGACGTGCAAGAGTAATCCTCTGCCGCACCTCATGGTGGCCCTTTACTGATACGAAAAGGTCACCGTTTTTTTTTATGAGCCAAGTCCGTTAGTTAATTGGAGCGCTGATCCGGCAGACATATCCGGCCGGGATGAAATATACGCCACAATGTGATTACTGCTTTGTCATGGGCTTTTCTGGCTGAGAAATGTCAACTTTTTTTTTTTTCGCCCCTCACAGCAGAAAACGCCTTGAAGGCCTTGTCGCTCGCTCGAGGCCATCACAGCAGTTCGGGAAAGGTGACGCCGCCGTGTGGCGCTCTAATTAACGGAGTCAGTATTTTGGGCGAGATGTGCTGATGTTGTATTGACTTCCTGTCAAGTGTTAGGTGATCACATCATTTATTTGTCATGTTTGTCAATAAATAAGATGCTATTAGGCGAGCGCAAAGCAGCTTATGTCCATTAAACAATAACTCAATTGCTGTTGTCCGCATGTAAAAGACAAATAGCGTGCTAAACAGACACATTTGCATTTTGTGCCACGCAGCACAAAATTATGTGTAATAATAAATATTCTTGGCAAGCACTCCTAAGTAAAGTGATATTACTTTTGACTTAGTTATTACATTAATTATAACTGCAAAGTAAATGCCCTTATTTGCCAACAAAAGAAGGTCAAACTATCAGGCGATGATGCAGTGCAGTTTATACATGTATATATATATATACACACATGTATATGTATATATATATATATATATATATATATATATATACACTACCGTTCAAAAGTTTGGGGTCACATTGAAATGTCCTTATTTTTGAAGGAAAAGCACTGTACTTTTCAATGAAGATAACTTTAAACTAGTCTTAACTTTAAAGAAATACACTCTATACATTGCTAATGTGGTAAATGACTATTCTAGCTGCAAATGTCTGCTTTTTGGTGCAATATCTACATAGGTGTATAGAGGCCCATTTCCAGAAACTATCACTCCAGTGTTCTAATGGTACAATGTGTTTGCTCATTGGCTCAGAAGGCTAATTGATGATTAGAAAACCCCTTGTGCAATCATGTTCACACATCTGAAAACAGTTTAGCTCGTTACAGAAGCTACAAACGGACCTTCCTTTGAGCAGATTGAGTTTGTGGAGCATCACATTTGTGGGGTCAATTAAACGCTCAAAATGGCCAGAAAAAGAGAACTTTCATCTGAAACTCGACAGTCTATTCTTGTTCTTAGAAATGAAGGCTATTCCACAAAATTGTTTGGGTGACCCCAAACTTTTGAACGGTAGTGTGTATATATATATATATATATATATATATATATATATATATATATATATATATATATATATATATATATATATATATATATATATATATATATATATATATATATATGTCTTAATTAGATTATCCAAAAAATAGTGCTCGATACCGTGGTAGAGCGTAATATGTATGTGTGGGAAAAAAATCACAAGACTATTTCATCTCTACAGGCCTGTTTCATGAGGGGTTTTCCTCAATCCTCAGGAGAGATTTTTTTTTTAATTTTTTTTTTTTTTTTTTGAGGATTGAGGAAAACCCCTCATGAAACAGGCCTGTAGAGATGAAATAGTCTTGTGATTTTTTTCCCACACATACATATATATATATATATATATACAGGGTATATATATACTGGATTTACACACACACACACACACATATGTATATATATATCTTGAATTGGCTATTTTTTTAATATTACCAAACCCCAAAAAATTAAGCAGACATTTAAGGATAGTATCGCCTTTGCATCCTTGCCAGCTCGTAGAATAAATTTTGTTGGAGTGGAAATCACAGTTTGCCCCCAAGGCATGTTTTAAAATTAAATATAATCTGAGGGGTACGCCAAAAGTTTTTTGACTTGGCCTGGGGCTGTATGATTAGTTACTGTACATAGCTAAATTAAAGACACTATAGGACAAATGTGACACTCACTGTTGACAATGAACCTTTTCACTCACCTCAATTCTACTCAGTGACACTTCTCTGTATGTTTTTTATTTTTTTATTCCGTTTGTTAAATTTTCTATCTGCTTATAGTGAAGAGGTAGGCAGTACATTGCCACCCACTGTGACTGAAATGTAGGACTGGGAGAAGGCGGAAAGGTTTTTTATTACTTTTTATTTATTTTATAATATTTTTACTTTTTGGGTGGAGTGTCTGTTTCTCATATACTTTTTGACCCAGCAGATTTGGTCACATTTTCAGTAGACCCATAATAAATTCATAAAAGAACCAAACTTCATGAATGTTTTTTGTGACCAACAAGTATGTGCTCCAGTCAGTCTATCACAATAAAATAAGAGTTGTAGAAATGATTGGAAACTCAAGACAGCCATGACATTATGTTCTTTACAAGTGTATGTCAACTTTTGACCACGACTGTATATACACACACATGTATACAGTGTATATATGTAGCTATATATTATTAAAAATAAATAAATATACAGTATATATATATATATATATATATATATATATATATATATATATATATATATATATATATATATATATATATATATATATATATATATATATATATATATATATACACTAGGGCTGTAACTAACGATTAATTTGATAATTGATTAATCTGTCGATTATTACTTCGATTAATCGATTAATAATCGGATAAAAGAGACAAACTACATTTCTATCCTATCCAGTATTTTATTGAAAAAAAACAGCAT
This sequence comes from Entelurus aequoreus, assembly GCF_033978785.1. Classification (NCBI taxonomy): domain Eukaryota; kingdom Metazoa; phylum Chordata; class Actinopteri; order Syngnathiformes; family Syngnathidae; genus Entelurus; species Entelurus aequoreus. The sequence continues at coordinate 48,826,990 of NC_084746.1, read as the reverse complement.
ACTGGCACCATACTTATTTTGATTATTGTTTCTCAGCTGTTTGTACATGTTGCAGTTTATGAATAAGTTTATTAAAAAATATATATATATATATATTAAAAAAAAATAAAAAAAAAATTGTCTCTGCGCATGCACATAGCATAGATCAAACGAATCGATGACTAAATTAATCGCCAACTATTTCTAGTCGATTAGTTGTTGCAGCCCTAATGCATACTAGTTTTAACTATTTGGCTGTTTTTATTTTTTATCATCTTTTTATTTTTATTTTAATACACTGTAGCACTTTGAGGTGGTTTACTCAATGTAAAGTGCTTTTTACAAATAAAATCTATTATTATTAAATATCCTTCTTGAAAATGGCTCTGCAAATATATATGTTGCCTTGTTTAATCATAAAAGATGCAGACGAGGCGTGTTGGTGGACTTCTTCAAGTTTACTCCACAGTGTGCTCGTCAAAAATATCCCTCTGCCTAAACATGGCTACTGCGCATGCTGGGTGTCCTAAAGACTGTTCTTTTCTTTTTTGGTTATTGGTTTGCTTGAGTGTAGTTCACTTTTACGACACTGGAGGGGGCAATGAACGCATCATTGCATCAAAAAGCTCTGAAAGTTAGTCAACTTTGTCTTTTGTTTAGGGCTGCAACTAACGATTAATTTGATAATCGATTAATCCGTCGATTATTACTTCGATTAATCGATTAATAATCGGGTAAAAGAGACCAACTACATTTCTATCCTATCCGGTATTTTATTGAAAAAAAACAGCATACTGGCACCATACTTATTTTGATTATTGTTTCTCAGCTGTTTGTACATGTTGCAGTTTATAAAAAAGTTTATTAAAAAAAAATATATATATATATATTAAAAAAATAAAATAAAATAAAAAATTGTCTCTGCGCATGCACATAGCATAGATCAAACGAATCGATGACTAAATTAATCGCCAACTATTTCTAGTCGATTAGTTGTTGCAGCCCTAATGCATACTAGTTTTAACTATTTGGCTGTTTTTATTTTTTATCATCTTTTTATTTTTATTTTAATACACTGTAGCACTTTGAGGTGGTTTACTCAATGTAAAGTGCTTTTTACAAATAAAATCTATTATTATTAAATATCCTTCTTGAAAATGGCTTTGCAAATATATATGTTGCCTTGTTTAATCATAAAAGATGCAGACGAGGCGTGTTGGCGGACTTCTTCAAGTTTACTCCACAGTGTGCTCGTCAAAAATATCCCCTCTGCCTAAACATGGCTACTGCGCATGCTGGGTGTCCTAAAGACTGTTCTTTTCTTTTTTGGTTATTGGTTTGCTTGAGTGTAGTTCACTTTTACGACACTGGAGGGGGCAATGAACGCATCATTGCATCAAAAAGCTGTGAAAGTTAGTCAACTTTGTCTTTTGTTTAGGGCTGCAACTAACGATTAATTTGATAATCGATTAATCTGTCGATTATTACTTCGATTAATCGATTAATAATCGGATAAAAGAGACTAACTACATTTCTATCCTATCCGGTATTTTATTGGGAAAAAAACAGCATACTGGCACCATACTTATTTTGATTATTGTTTCTCAGCTGTTTGTACATGTTGCAGTTTATAAATAAGTTTATTAAAAAAAAATATATATATATGTTAAAAAAAAAAAATTAAAAAAAAAATTGTCTCTGCGCATGCACATAGCATAGATCAAACGAATCGATGACTAAATTAATCACCAACTATTTCTAGTCGATTAGTTGTTGCAGCCCTAATGCATACTAGTTTTAACTATTTGGCTGTTTTTATTTTTTTATCATCTTTTTATTTTTATTTTAATACACTGTAGCACTTTGAGGTGGTTTACTCAATGTAAAGTGCTTTTTACAAATAAAATCTATTATTATTGTTGACTTCTTCAAGTTTACTCCACTATTATTATTGTTGACTTCTTCAAGTTTACTCCACAGTGTGCTCGTCAAAAATATCCCTCTGCCTAAACATGGCTACTGCGCATGCTGGGTGTCCTAAAGACTGTTCTTTTCTTTTTTGGTTACTGGTTTGCTTGAGTGTAGTTCACTTTTACGGCACTGGAGGGGGCAATGAACGCATCATTGCATCAAAAAGCTGTGAAAGTTAGTCAACTTTGTCTTTTGTTTAGGGCTGCAACTAACGATTAATTTGATAATCGATTAATCTGTCGATTATTACTTCGATTAATCGATTAATAATCGGGTAAAAGAGACAAACTACATTTCTATCCTATCCGGTATTTTATTGGAAAAAAAAACAGCATACTGGCACCATACTTATTTTGATTATTGTTTCTCAGCTGTTTGTAAATGTTGCCGTTTATAAATAAAGGTTTAGTAAGACAAAAAAAATAAAATTAAATTAAATAAAATTTTTATTTAAAAAAAACAAACTGCGCATGCGCATAGCATAGATCCAACGAATCGATGACTAAATGAATCGGCAACTATTTTAATAATCGATTTTAATCGATTTAATCGATTAGTTGTTGCAGCCCTAATATACACACATTTTAATTTGACATATTCATTTTTACATATCTATATTTCAGCTTTCTCCGTGTTCAAATGCCAAAGAAAGTGGGAAATAGTCAAGCTAGTTAGTACATCACAGCAATATCATAGCAATCCTGACATACCAAATAATATTAGGGATGGAATTAATACTTGTACTCAACGGTACCAATTTTAGATAGTTTTGTGTAAAATCTCACATTTTTCAATTCAAATTTAACAGTGAGCTGATAATAATAACTGTGCTGTCCAGTTGTCATATTTAGTTTTCTTACATTTCTGAGTATCATTTGTAAATATACATTAATTCCAGTTTGTCATAGGTGTGTTGCTGTAATCAGGAAATTGTCTATGCCATTAAAGGCCTACTGAAACCCACTACTACCGACCACGCAGTCTGATAGTTTATATATCAATGATGAAATCTTAACATTATAACACATGCCAATACGGCCGGGTTAACTTATAAAGTGACATTTTAAATTTGCCGCTAAACTTCCGGTTCGAAACGCCTCTGAGGATGACGTATGCGTGTGACGTAGCCCGGCGAACACGGGTATGCCTTCCACATTGAAGCCGATACGAAAAAGCTCTGTTTTCATTTCATAATTCCACAGTATTCTGGACATCTGTGTTCGTGAATCTGTTTCAATCATGTTCATTGCATTATGGAGAAGGAAGCCAAGCACGCAAAGAAGAAAGTTGTCGGTGCGAAATGGACGTATTTTTCGAACGTAGTCAGCCACAACAGTACACAGCCGGCGCTTCTTTGTTTACATTCCCGAAAGATGCAGTCAAGATGGAAGAACTCGGATAACAGAGACTCTAACCAGGAGGACTTTTGATTTGGATACACAGACGCCTGTAGAGAACTGGGACAACACAGACTCTTACCAGGATTACTTTGATTTGGATGACAAAGACGCAGACGTGCTACTGTGAGTATGCAGCTTTGGCTTTTTTTTGCGTATGTACGTAACTTTTTTAAAATATATAAGCTTTATGAACCTTGGGTTAGGTGAACGGTCTTTTGGGCTGAGTGATTGTGTGTGTTGATCATGTGTTTGAATTGTATTGGCGTGTTCTATGGAGCTAGGAGCTAGCAGAGGAGCTAGGAGCTAGCATAACACGTACCGTACCGTACGTGCGCGTCACGTACGTAACTTTTTAAAAATATATAAGCTTTATGAACCTTGGGTTAGGTGAACGGTCTTTTGGGCTGAGTGATTGTGTGTGTTGATCAGGTGTTTGAATTGTATTGGCGTGTTCTATGGAGCTAGGAGCTAGCAGAGGAGCTAGGAGCTAGCATAACAAACACGCAGGTGTTATTATGCAGGATTAATTTGTGGCATATTAAATATAAGCCTGGTTGTGTTGTGGCTAATAGAGTATATATATGTCTTGTGTTTATTTACTGTTGTAGTCATTCCCAGCTGAATATCAGGTACCGTGAGTATGCAGCCTTGGCTGCTAAACATTCGATAACTTGACCGTATGTGCGCGTCACGTACGTAACTTTTTAAAAATATATAAGCTTTATGAACCTTGGGTTAGGTAAACGGTCTTTTGGGCTGAGTGATTGTGTGTGTTGATCAGGTGTTTGTATTGTATTGGCGTGTTCTATGGAGCTAGGAGCTAGCAGAGGAGCTAGGAGCTAGCATAACAAACACGCAGGTGTTTTTATGCAGGATTAATTTGTGGCATATTAAATATAAGCCTGGTTGTGTTGTGGCTAATAGAGTATATATATGTCTTGTGTTTATTTACTGTTGTAGTCATTCCCAGCTGAATATCAGGTCACCCCCGGCTCTCACAGCATCTTCCCTATCTGAATAGCTTCAACTCCCCACTAGTCCTTCACTTGCACTTTACTCATCCACAAATCTTTCATCCTCGCTCAAATTAATGGGGAAATTGTCGCTTTCTCGGTCCGAATCTCTCTCACTTCATGCGGCCATCATTGTAAACAATAGGGAACTTTGCGTATATGTTCAACTGACTACGTCACGCTACTTCCGGTAGGTGCAAGCCTTTTTTTTATCAGATACCAAAAGTTGCAATCTTTATCGTCGTTGTTCTATACTAAATCCTTTCAGCAAAAATATGGCAATATCGCGAAATGATCAAGTATGACACATAGAATAGATCTGCTATCCCCGTTTAAATAAAAAAAAATCATTTCAGTAGGCCTTTAAGCTGAATGTGACAGTCTTGTCTTTTCTTGAGTCCTACAAAATGTTTGTACTGTTAGTATTGTACTTATTACACACCAGCTGTTTGATTACAACGTGCATCTTCGTTGTAGTTTTCATTAAAAAAATTTGGAGGTGTTGAAATTGCAATGTAAAATCGCTAATGCTAATCAGTAGCATGTGTATGGCATATTCAATGTAAATTAGCATTGAGCTAACACATTTTGAAAAGTGGAGCTTTACTTTTAAGCGTTTTCCATCAGGCATGGCGATGAAAATTGTACCGATTTCCACACCCTATTCAGCAGCATCGGGCATTGGAGCAATCTATAGGCACAATTTTGGCGATGCCTGAACATTAATTCGATATCTTTTTCCCTCTCAATATGCGTAAATTTGTTCATCTTAAAGAAAAAAACATATTTCAATATTTCACAGTGGTCACCTGTTTTCAATAAGACACATCTTCTGTCTTTTAACAAGAAGGAAATAAATACAAAAGCATTTGTCTTACCTGCAGTACGCTATCAGGTACCAGATGGCGCCAAAAAAGAGCCACGTGACGGCGTAGGCCATGACAAAAACGAAGAGCGAGCAGCGCCAGTTGAGATCCACCAGCGTGGTGAAGATGTCCGTCAGGTAGCGGTAGGTCTCGCGCATGTTGCCGTGCTGCACGTTGCAGCGGCCGTTCTTCTCCACGTAGCGCTGCCTCTTGCGGCGAGTGCGAGCTGGTGCGGCGAGACAAGGAAACAGAGACTTTTGGGTTAGAAGAACCTGAGGACATGTCCGTTCAGACACATTTGTAGCAAATACTGTGTTACTGTATATCTTGTAATGGTACGACCCAATAAAAAATGACTTTGGATTTACTTCAGAGAAGTCAGTGTACAGCTTTTAAAGCAGTATCGATATGATTGACAAACCGTCATTATTTCCTAAATTGCTATATTGTGTTATATATACAGTATTAGTATTAGGGATGTAACAATAATTGGTATTAATGATATATTAATGCTGCGATGAGGTGGCGACTTGTCCAGGGTGTACCCCGCCTTCCGCCCGATTGTAGCTGAAGTAGGCTCCAGCGCCCCCCGCGACCCCGAAGGGAATAAGCGGTAGAAAATGGATGGATGGATATATATATTAATGATGAAACTCTCGACTAAAGATGTCCGATAATATCGGACTGCCGATATTATCGGCTGATAAATGCTTTAAAATGTGATATCGGAAATTATCGGTATCGGTTTGAAAAAGCAAAATGTATGACTTTTTAAAACGCTGCTGTACGGAGTGGTACACGGACGTAAGGAGAAGTACAGAGCGCCAATAAACCTTAAAGGCACTGCCTTTGCGTGCCGGCCCAATCACATAATATCCACGGCATTTCACACACACAAGTGAATGCAAGGCATACTTGGTCAACAGCCATACAGGTCACACTGAGGGTGACTGTATGAACAACTTTAACACTGTTACAAATATGCGCCACACTGTGAACCCACACCAAACAAGAATGACAAACACATTTCGGGAGAACATCCGCACCGTAACACAACATAAACACAACAGAACAAATACCCAGAACCCCTTGCAGCACTAACTCTTCCGGGACGCTACAATATACACCCCCCGCTACCCCCTACCCCCCACATCAACACCGCCCCCCCCCCAACCCCGCCCACCTCAACCTCCTCATGCTCTCTCAGGGAGAGCATGTCCCAAATTCCAAGCTGCTGTTTTGAGGCATGTTAAAAAAAATAATGCACTTTGTGACTTCAATAATAAATATGGCATTTTTTTCCATAACTTGAGTTGATTTATTTTGGAAAACCTTGTTACATTGTTTAATGCATCCAGCGGGGCATCACAACAAAATTAGGCATAATAATGTGTTAATTCCACCACTGTATATATCGGTATCGGTTGATATCGGAATCGGTAATTAAGAGTTGGACAATATCGAAATATCGGATATCGGCAAAAAAGCCATTATCGGACATCTCTACTCTCGACGGTTAGTATTACTGTTTTAAATTAAAGTTATCGAAAAACGGACTGATTGGCACTAGCTCATTACCTTAAATACTAATATGAAAACAAGAGACTTTTACTTTTTTCCTCATTAAGAATTGACATACCCCAATCTAAACTTATATAATCACGTACTGTTTGAGCAACTAAGCTATTTAATTGTGCAGATTGAACCTACAAGCTGTGCTGTCTTAGCACAGGGTGATTTGTACATACTCAGAAAAATATGACATGGAGGGCTTTTTACGGTGCGTTTGAGGATCGCTGAAGAGAGTAGGATGCCACAACGCCCATCAGAACACTCTTATCAGTGAAGCATCAGAAACACAAACATGCAAAATGGTCGGTTTTCTAACAGTGGGTGTATTTATTTTACTTATTTTAAAACATCTAAAGATTTTAGTGTGTCTATAAGAACTTTTTGAGCAGATTTTACTGTGATAATTATGATAACCATGATCATTTTGGTCACAATAAACCTTGATATGAATTTTTCATATCCTTACATCCATGATTAGTATATATCAGGGGTCACCAACGCGGTGCCCGCGGGAACCAGGTAGCCCGTAAGGACCAGGGGCCGTACTTATCAAGCTTCTTAGAATTACTCCTAAGAAGTCTGCTAAGAGTTGACTTAAGAGTAAATAAATTCTTCGCTGAAAGCTGCACTTAAAAGTTAGTTATCAAGCGTCTTACTCACACTTTCAGCGAAGTGTAGGACTGAATCTTAAGTGTCACACTCAGAGCTGAATTACGACATTACTATGTGCCGTAAACGGAATTTTAGGTGACGTCATTTCTGTGTCCATAGAAATGACCAATCACGGAAGGGAATCCGTTGTCTAAGAATAAAGAAATATCTTGGAAATATTTAAGTGGACAATGGGAGTGTATATTTTGACAATAAACTACAAAATAATACAAAACAAACTAGTCCCCGCCGGCACTCACGCTACCGCTCCCTCTCTTCTCTCGCCCACACACTCACTGACGTCACTCACCTCACGGCCACACACATACGCTACTGTCATAACATTTTCTTTCCAATTCATTAATTAGGCAACTAATTTGAAACTGGTGTGGGTGGCTCTATATATACTAGCCCACTGCAGACACATGCAGAAATCAACAAGGAATCGAAAAGTATTAAATCTGTGACAAAAATAATATCCGCTCTGTCTAAACGATACCGTTTGATCAGCTGCTCGTCATAAAAAAAAACCAAAACATTGTTCCGTTCCCTGAACGTTCGCGCACGTCTCTCTCGCCTCAGTGCCATCCCCTGCTGGCAACTCCTAACCACTTAAGACACCTCTGAAGGTCTCTTAAATATCGTGGAGAGTAGGTGTGATTCTTAGACTTAAGAACGTTGATAAAAAGCTTTTATTCTTAAGTTTGAGAGTAGGACTAAATTTCGCAAATTCTCAGGACTTAAGTGTAAAATGGCACTCTAAGAAGCTTGATAAGTACGGCCCCAGATGAGTAGCCCGCTGGCCTGTTCTAAAAAAAACTCAAATAGCAGCACTTATCAGTGAGCTGCCTCTATTTTTTAAATTTTATTTATTTACTAGCAAGCTGGTCTCGCTTTGCTCGACATTTTTAATTCTAAAAGAGACAAAACTCGAATAGAATTTGAAAATCCAAGAAACTATTTTAAAGACTTGGTCTTCACTAACTGACAAAGAAACAGATAACAGATTTGGCGTCCAGTTCAAAGTGTGACATGATTTAAAAATTTGAGAGTTTACTTTTGTATTTTACATGAGTTATTTGTACAAACATGGTGCAAAGTAATTCATGATTTGTTAAAAAATGTTAGTGGCTAGCTAGTTAAAATGGGATATTGTGATTTCACAAGACTGTCTTAGAAGTGACCATTTGAAAATGTTCAATTTGAAAAATGTGCACTTAGAGAAAATATAAAAAATAAAGTGTTGCATATTGATATTTATCTGTTTCTATATATATTTATTGTGAGAAATCATTAAGATGATCAGTGTTTCCACAAAGATAAATATCATTTATTATTAATAATAACATAGAGTTAAAGGTAAATTGAGCAAATTGGCTATTTCTGGCAATTTATTTAAGTGTGTATCAAACTGGTAGCCCTTCGCATTAATCAGTACCCAAGAAGTAGCTCTTGGTTTCAAAAAGGTTGGTGACCCCTGGTATATATTAACTAAAAGTTGGTCGACATTCAGGTGACGTTCACTCACCCCACCCAAATCGCCCCCTCTCCTTCTCCGCCCCCGGGGTTTTCTTTCTGGTTTGATTGGCTTGGGCCTCCCGCTCGGCCATCTTGGATTGGAACGACCTGTTGACCTTAGCCAACACGGGAGGGGAGGGCGGCGCCTCAGTGGTGACCACATGACCCAGTTCCTCAGATACATTGAAGACCCCAGCGGAGGAAGAGACTTCTGCGGCTTCTGGCTTGTCCTCCACAGGTAGCGACAGCGAGTCTGGGCGAGGCGACAGGACGGAATCCTCCAGAGCCATGTTGTGTGTGTGTGTGTGTGTGTGTGTGTGTTCGTGTCTGTGTGTGATTGTGTGTTTTTGAGTGATTGTGTTATTTAAAGTTTGGCACACTCAGTCTGCTGGATGTTGGTTGAAGCATTTGTTTGCTGAAACAAGAGAAGGAAAACATGGCGGGTCAAGCTTTTGTCCCGACATAATGACTCAAAATAAATAAAGGTCTACAAGGGCAGCTTTAAATGTGGTTTTGTGCAAGACGGGAAACTAAAATGACTCAGCACATCTCAAAAAACAATCCCAATTTAGAGGAGCACCAACTTCATTCTTCATGATGTGTTGCATTTATGGAAAAATAGACAATAACAAATCTGTGAAGTTATGAATATGGCTGTTAGAATAATTATGTATATATTATCACACAACTCTTATGCTTAAGGGCGGTTGCTATAGTTATTTGTGCTGAAGTGGTATTTTTCTTTGTCTGTGCAAAGCTGGCAATCCAAAAGATTGCAAGCCAGTCTCGTATCAGTCTCTGTGTCCAGGAACGGCCTGCTGACTGCCAAGGCCGAACACCGCCGTGACGCAGACAGAGCAGAGACAAGGCGATATCACCAGTGTCAACACATTTGCATTTCTTGTGTAATCATATATTGTGTCTAACTGGAGCTGTCGAGATGACCCCCTTCCCTCAGCGACAGCTTCAGTGATGTAACCAGGGACCTCCCAAATAAATAGAGGAAGCACGTGGGCTGGACTTTAGAGAGCGAAGTTTGGATCTGTAACTAGAGTACAGCCCAAATAACGTCTTTCCTCAATCGAGCACAATTTAACTCTGTCTATGCTAAGGCTGAAACGACGCGTCGACGTAGTCGACGTCATCGGTTACGTAAATACGTCGACGCCGTTTTTGTGCGTCGACGCGTCGCATATTTACGTCACACTACCGTCATGGCGAAGCGCAAAGCAGACGATCAAAGCAGACGATGCGGGCGGTGCGAGCGAGGGGGAAAAATCACGCCAAAAGTCGTGAAAAGTGTGGGAGTATTTCAATACACGGCCTAATAATGTTGTTGTATGCACACTGTGTCGAGCGGAAATGGCCTATCATAGCAGCACAACGGCTATGAACGAAAATTTGAAAAGAAAACCATCAGCCATCAACTAGTCAATCGTCCGCGCGAGCATACGTTGTCATCATTACACAAAAACATGAATGTGTCATTTGTATCTGCTAGGGGTGTAACGGTACGTGTTTTGTATTGAACCGTTTCGGTACGGGGCTTTCGGTTCGGTACGGGGGTGTACCGAACGAGTTTCTAAGCTAAAGCTAAAGTCTTAACAAGCTGCTTTGCTCCTTCTGCTTCTGTCTCAGCACGCAGCATTGTCCCACCCATACAACCATCTGATTGGTACACACAAAGCCTTATCAGCCAATCAGCAGTGCGTATTCAAAACGTTAGCAGCCAATCAGCAGTGCGTATTCAGAGCGCATGTAGTCAGCGCTTCAGCGTGGAGCAGATAGGTGTTTAGCAGGTGAGCATCAGGCAGCGGACTCTCCCCAAATTATAATAAACACCTCCCAGTCAACTACTAGTAACATCACTATGAGCCCGTTGACCTTCTAGAAACTTCAACTGCAGCTCAGCTCACTCGCAGTCCTGGCTTGAGGTGAAGGCTAATTAGCTCTCAGTTCCAGCCACATCGACCCCTTCTGAGCGCCTATTTTCAGCTGCTGGGAATATTGTAAACATGAAAAGAACCAGAGCATGTAGACATGCTAACCTTTCTTCATTACAACTCTTAGTCACTCACTGGAATGAGTAGAATTGGTTATTGTGTACTGTGTTGGACTGGATGTTTATTTTGCACATTTCCAGAATATTTAGATTGGTACTTTTTTGTATTGGATGTTTATCTTTATTTTTGCACATTTTAGCAAATAAGCAATACTTTCACTTTTGTTGAAATGTTTACACTGTTACAGAATATTTCGTTTTGCACTTTTTTGTATTGGATGTTTATCTTTATTTTTGCACATTTTAAAGCAAAATAAGCAATACTTTTACTTTTGAAATGCATATACTATTGCAGAATATTAAGATTTGCACTGGATGTTGACTTTTATATTTGCACATTAAAAATCAAATAAGCTACTTTTAATTTTGTTAAATGTTAAAAGTTTTAAATGTTTACATTGTTACAGAATATTTAGTCATGTAGTTGTCAATGTTGACTGAGTGGCCATACTTCTTTTTTTTTGTAAATAAATGCTATGCCTTTTGAAAAAACTGGCCTACATTTATTTTTTCATCTTCATTTTGAATAAAAAAATAATCGGTGAAAGGAAAAATAATCTATAGATTAATCGGGAAAAAAATTATCTATAGATTAACCGATTAATCGAAAAAATAATCTATAGATTAATCGATAGAAAAATAATCGTTAGCTGCAGCCTTAGTCTCTGCATGATTCCTTGCTTCTCGTCTGTTTTAATAGATGTCATCAGTGTTTGAACCTGACTGGCAGAGGCCTGAATTAGGTTAGGAAAAAGGTTGCGTTATTAACAAAAACCCTGAAACTTATTTAAGATCTGCACCAAAATTGAGGGAAAACTTTGAAAACTTGTCAACTAATTCATGCTTTTCATGCTAAGAAACCGATAAATGACTCGCGGAACAAGAAATAACACAAATAAAACCCTTGACAAAAGTGAAACAAAATCAACGACGCGCACAAAATTTACCCTCGACCAGTGATTCTCAAACGCTGTGGTACCACTATAGTGGTATGCGGGCTCTATCTAGTGGTACGCCAAAGAATCACTTGATTAAAATACAATGTTTTATTTTCCTATATTCGAAAAAAATCGACTGCATGCAAAGTAACGATGTATGTATGTATATATATATATATATATATATATACATATATATATATATATATACACTGTAAATATATATATACATACGTTAGGTCATTAAAAAACACAAGAGGCTATATCATCCCTACAAGCCTGTTTCGCAGGTTTCCCTGCTCGTCTGGGGATTTTTCTGGCTTATAGGGATGATATAGCCTCTTGTGTTTTTTAATGTCCTAACGTATATTCCGCTCTACCCCGATATTGAGCACTGTATAACGGATAAACCACAGAAACTGGACTCTCTCACTATTAACTCGATCCACTCGACGTCCGTTGCACCGGTCCCCTCTAAGGATTCTCATTGTATCCCATTGGGTTGAGTTTTTTCTTGCCCTGATGTGGGATCTGAGCCGAGGATGTCATTGTGGCTTGTGCAGCCCTTTGAGATACTTGTGATTTAGCGCTATATAAATAAATTTTGATTGATTGATTTTGAAGTGTGTGTGTAAAACGATGATGGTGTTAAAAGGTTTTTAGAGCGCTCTTTAGGCGGAATAGAGAGACCCTCATTGACTCCATTGTAAACAGACTTTTCTACTCGCATTTATTTACTAATTAGAATGCATTAAAAAAACCATGTGCTTGTCTTATATAAGGATTGTGAATGATAGAGAAAAAAAGAAAAACACATGTGCTTGTCTTACGTAACGTTTATGAATGCTCGGCAAAATTCCCCAAAACGCGCAGTTCCCCTTTAATGGGAGAAATACCTTTATCTAGCCATCTATCCACTATCCATGCAGACTGGACACTGGCCGAGAGTTAGTGGGCGGCCGAGGGTGGAGTCGGCTCTCTTGGTTGCTTTGTTGGGTCTGCTCCTGTCTCTGGCCATGCAACCTCCACCCCAGCAGACGATGGCGTGGAACACCACTGAGGCCAAACAGTGTATATGTTTTTTTTGAAGTGTTTGTTTTGTTTTTACTTTGGTAGCTGTATGTTGAAATGGCTGGTTGCATCAGCTCTGCTCTTTTAATGGATTTAATATCCTTTGTGTTCTTTGATGTTTAATGTTTCCCTCTTACACACATGCTTATATGTGCTATGGCTATGAGGTTGTTTTTTCCTTGGCCTCAGTCTGGACGCCCTCTCCAGGGGCCCAGGCTTAGACTGAATTTTTTTTTTACCTGTTTCCCACCTTTTTTGTAAGGGGCTCCGGAAGTTGGCAGACCCTTTGGTGATCCTGTTCTGTCTCCCTGTAATGTTTGTCTGATCTTGAATGGGATTGTGCTGAAAATCTTAATTACCCCTCGATCTGATCTGCACCAAAATGCAGTTGTATCTTGCTCTCTAGCCCAAACTCACTGGCAATATCATAAACCTCGTTGTCAATGTCATTCAAATTGAAATTGTGTCTCAAAAACGACTCATTCTACTAATAAAAGCATCAATTTACTTCAGGCGACCATGTTTAATGGACACAGCAACATATAAAGTGTAAAGTCGAGTGCAGTGTTTTTCAACCTTTTCTGAGCCGAGGCACATTTTTTTCATTGAAAAAATCCCGAGGCACACCGCCAGCAAAAAACATTAAAAAATGAAACTCAGCAGCCGATATTGACAGTAAAAAGTCATTCTCGCAATTTTTGGATATGAATTCAAACTAGGGCCAACACAGATAGACAGACAACATTCACACTCACATTCACACACTAGGGCCAATTTAATGTTGCCAATCAACCTATCCCCAGGTGCATGTCTTTGGAGGTGGGAGGAAGCCGGAGTACCTGGAGCAGTGGTTCTTAACCTGGGTTCGATCGAACCCTAGGGGTTCGGTGAGTCGGCCTCAGGGGTTCGGCGGAGGTCAAGACACACCCGACTCATCGTGTAAATACACACTTCTCCCTATCGGCGTATTACGGATACGGCAACAGCTGACTGGTTTGCGGGTGTGTAATTTGTTGTGAGTTTATGCACTGTGTTGGTTTTGTTGTTTGAACAAGGTGATGTTCATGCACGGTTCATTTCATACACAAATATGGTAACACTTTAGTATGGGGAACATATTCACCATTAATTAGTTGCTTATTAACATGCAAATTAGTAACATATTGGCTCTTAACTAGTCATTATTAAGTACTTATTAATGCCTTATTCGGCATGGCCTTATTATAACCCTAACCCTCTAACCCTGACCCTAACCCTAACCAAATAACTCTAAATTAAGTATTTATTACTTAGAATATGTTCCCCTAGTGTCCAAATAACTCTAAATTAAGTCTTTGTGTCATGTTTGTGTGATCATGTTTTGTTTTAGTCATGTTTTGTTTTGTTTAGTTATTGGACTCTTTAGTTTCTGTTTACGCTCCATTGTTTTTGTTTCCATGACTACCCATTAGTTTCACCTGTCCTCATGTCACGCACCTGTCTCACGCTTTGCACTCGCACACCTGTCACTAATCATGTCACTGCTATTTAAGCCTCTCTGTTTCTGTTGATCGTCCTGGTGACATTATCCTTACTATCTCTGTTTACCTCTGCTACCTTTCATTCCAAGCCATAGTTCCATGCCATAGTTTTCATGCTGTTTCACGCCACAGTAAGTGTTGTATATTTCATGTTTATAGTTTTTTGCCTTTGTGCAAGTTTTGTTTCATTAGCCACGTTTTTGTACTTCCGCCTTGTGCGCGCTTTTCGTTTGTTCTTTTTGTTTGTGTAAAAATAAACATGTCCTCACCTTCACACCTTGCCCGCGCCAACTTTCCTTTGCATTCCGGGACAACACAACACCCCAAGGTCCACGTTTTGACACTTTGTTACTTATATGTTCCCCATACTAAAGTGTTACCAAAAACATATAACTTTGTCTTGAATTAGAAAAAAAAACACATTTTATTTTTCACTAAAGAACGGTTCGGTGAATGCGCATATGAAACTGGTGGGGTTCGGTACCTCCAACAAGGTTAAAGGCCTACTGAAATGAAATTTTCTTATTTAAACGGGGATAGCAGGTACATTCTATGTGTCATACTTGATCATTTCACGATATTGCCATATTTTTGCTGAAAGGATTTAGTAGAGAACATCGACGATAAAGTTTGCAACTTTTGGTCGCTGATAAAAAAAAGCCTTGCCTGTACCGGAAGTAGCGTGACGTCGCAGGTTGAAAGGCTCCTCACATTTCCCCATTGTTTACACCAGCAGCGAGAGCGATTCGGACCGAGAAAGCGACGATTACCCCATTAATTTGAGCGAGGATGAAAGATTTGTGGATGAGGAACGTGAGAGTGAAGGACTAGAGTGCAGTGCAGGACGTATCTTTTTTCGCTCTGACCGTAACTTAGGTACAAGGGCTCATTGGATTCCACACTCTCTCCTTTTTCTATTGTGGATCACGAATTTGTATTTTAAACCACCTCGGATACTATATCCTCTTGAAAATGAGAGTCGAGAACGCGAAATGGACATTCACAGTGACTTTTATCTCCACGACAATACATCAGTGAAGCACTTTAGCTACGGAGCTAACGTGATAGCATCGTGCTTAAATGCAGATAGAAACAAAATAAATAAGCCCCTGACTGGAAGGATAGACAGCAGATCAACAATACTACTATCAGGAGACACCGAACCAAACACTGGACCTGTAACTACACAGTTAATGCTGTGCCGCCTGTCGAAGCCTAGCAATGCTGTTGCTAACGACGCCATTGAAGCCAACTTAGCTACGGGACCTCGTCAGAGCTATGATAAAAACATTATCTCTCCACCTACGCCAGCCAGCCCTCATCTGCTCATCAACACCCGTGCTCACCTGCGTTCCAGCGATCGACGGCGCGACGAAGGACTTCACCCGATCATCGATGCGGTCGGCGGCTAGTGTCGGATAGCGCGTCTGCAATCCTCAAAGTCCTCCTGGTTGTGTTGCTGCAGCCAGCCGCTAATACACCGATCCCACCTACAGCTTTCTTCTTTGCAGTCTCCATTGTTCATTAAACAAATTGCAAAAGATTCACCAACACAGATGTCCAGAATACTGTGGAATTTTGCGATGAAAACAGAGCTGTTTGTATTGAGATACAATGTGTCCGAATACTTCCGTTTCAACCATTGACGTCACGCGCAAACGTCATCATACATAGACGTTTTCAACCGGAAGTTTCGCGGGAAATTTAAAATTGCACTTTATAAGTTAACCCGGCCGTATTGGCATGTGTTGCAATGTTAAGATTTCATCATTGATATATAAACTATCAGACTGCGAGGTCGGTAGTAGTGGCTTTCAGTAGGCCTTTAAGAACCACTGACCTGGAGGGAACCCACGCAGTCACGGGGAGAACATGCAAACTCCACACAGAAAGATCCCGAGCCCGGGATTGAACCCAGGACCTTCGTATTGTGAGGCAGACGCACTAACCCCTCCTCCACCGTGCTGCCGCCACCTACTGATATGGAAGAGTATTACACGGTTACTCCGCCGATCTCGAGACAGCGCAGACACTCAACAACGGCACATGTGCGGATTATAATTGCCGGTTTGCAAAAAATATTTGTAACCCAATTAGGTGAAATTACATATAATCTCCTGGTGTGCCGTGGCACAGTGGTTGAAAAACACTGGTCTAGTGGGTGGGAGAAATGTGGACAGGGGCTGTGGACAGTGATCTTTAGCAGGAAGCAGTGGAGACACTTTAGCATGTTTATAGTCCAGCAGCTGGGGGAGGTGTTCCATATATAAATGTGTGCTACATCACCTCAGGCCTACTGGGGTATCTTGCATAAGTCCTACACTATAGGCCCTGCTCTGTCAAATATGTCCAAAATATGTCGTCTTACTGCATTTGGAGACAATTGTGATGACGTAAGACCCCAGCGGACGCATCAGAAATTTACACATTTAAAAAAAAAAATGACTAAGGGGTAAACACTGTGTGTGTTTTGAAAGGATGAAACCTCACCTGATCACTTTTGTCCGGCTGAATGTTTCATTTGAAGAAGAAGAAGAAGCAGCTTGGTCGTCGTGGGGGAGAGACAAGAGCCGGTGTTGGTTGGACGTGCTCCATTTCTGCTGTTGGAGTGGCGGCGAGGCGGCATCGGTTGTTCGTCTCTCTCTCTCTCTGTGCCCTCCGGGTAACAAAAGAGCTCTCAGCGGTCACAAGGAAACGGAAGCTCCGCGTCCAGTCCAGTGGCGAGTGTGGCGCCGTGCTGCTGCCGAGGAAGCTCCGCGGTGCTCGGATGTGATGGAGGCGGTCAGGTGTGGAGGTTGCTGTCGTCAGCCCAGCCCCTTTAGCAGCCTCCCCGGAGAAATGCTGGAAATTCACAACAATGTTTAGAAAAGTGCTCACCTTTTTACACAATATTTAAGATTTATATATTTAAAAAAAAAAAAAAAAATGCTAAACGCTAACTGGCCAAAAGAGCTAATAAGAGTCGATACAAGCCAGTTATAGTAAATAAATTAGCCTTTGTAGCAAAATAATGCTTGATTTTTTTCAGGTCTTCCTTTAAAACAATTACTTTTCATTCGGCAACATTAATATATTGTTGTTGCTTATATGTTTTGTTTTGTTTTAAATGCTAAACGCTCACTGGCCAAAAGAGCTAATGAGAGTCGATACAAGCCAGTTATATTAAATAAATTAGCCTTTGTAGCAAAATAATGCTTGAATTGTTTTAGGTCTTCCTTTAAAACAATTACTTTTCATTCGACAATATTAATATATTGTTGCTGCTTATATATATATATTTATTTTTTTTAAATGCTAAACGCTCACTGGCTAAAAGAGCTAATAAGAGTCGATACAAGCCAGTTATATTATATAAATTAGCCTTTGTAGCAAAATAATGCTTGAATTGTTTTAGGTCTTCCTTTAAAACAATTACTTTTCATTCGATAACATTAATATATTGTTGCTGCTTATATATATATATACATATTTATTTATTTTTTAAAATGCTAAACGCTCACTGGCCAAAAGAGCTAATAAGAGTCGATACAAGCCAGTTATATTAAATAAATTAGCCTTTATAGCAAAATAATGCCTGAATTTTTTTAGGTCTTCCTTTAAAACAATTACTTTTCATTCGGCAACATTAATATATTGTTGTTGCTTATATGTTTGTTTGTTTTTTAAATGCTAAACGCTCACTGGCCAAAAGAGCTAATAAGAGTCGATACAAGCCAGTTATATTAAATAAATTAGCCTTTGTAGCAAAATAATGCTTGATTTTTTTTAGGTCTTCCTTTAAAACAATTACTTTTCATTCGGCAACATTAATATATTGTTGTTGCTTATATGTTGTTGTTTTTTTTAAATGCTAAACGCTCACTGGCCAAAAGAGCTAATAAGAGTCGATACAAGCCAGTTATATTAAATAAATTTGCCTTTATAGCAAAATAATGCTTGAAATTTTTTAGGTCTTCCTTTAAAACAATTACTTTTCATTCGACAACATTAATATATTGTTGCTGCTTATATATATATATATATGTATATATATATATATATATATATATATATATATATATATATATATATATATATATATATATATATATATATATATATATATATATATATATATATATATATATATATATATTTAAATGCTAAACGCTCACTGGCCAAAAGAGCTAATAAGAGTCGATACAAGCCAGTTGTATTAAATAAATTAGCCTATTTAGCAAAATAATGCTTGAATTTTTTTAGGTCTTCCTATAAAACAATTACTTTTCATTCAACAACATTAATATATTGTTGCTGCTTATATACGTATATTTATTTATTTTTTTAATGCTAAACGCTCACTGGCCAAAAGAGCTGATAAGAGTCGATACAAGCCAGTTATATTAAATAAATTAGCCTTTTTAGCAAAATAATGCTTGATTTTTTTTTTAGGTCTTCCTTTAAAACAATTACTTTTCATTCGACAACATTAATATATTGTTGCTGCTTATATACACTACCGTTCAAAAGTTTGGGGCCACATTGAAATGTCCTTATTTTTTAAGGAAAAGCACTGTACTTTTCAATGAAGATAACTTTAAACTAGTCTTAACTTTAAAGAAATACACTCTATACATTGCTAATGTGGTAAATGACTATTCTAGCTGCAAATGTCTGGTTTTTGGTGCAATATCTACATAGGTGTATAGAGGCCCATTTCCAGCAACTATCACTCCAGTGTTCTAATGGTACAATGTGTTTGTTCATTGGCTCAGAAGGCTAATTGATGATTAGAAAACCCTTGTGCAATCATGTTCACACATCTGAAAACAGTTTAGCTCGTTACAGAAGCTACAAAACTTACTTTCCTTTGAGCAGATTGAGTTTCTGGAGCATCACATTTGTGGGGTCAATTAAACGCTCAAAATGGCCAGAAAAAGAGAACTTTCATCTGAAACTCGACAGTCTATTCTTGTGCTTAGAAATGAAGGCTATTCCACAAAATTGTTTGGGTGACCCCAAACTTTTGAACGGTAGTGTATATATATTTTTTTTTTTAATCCTAAATGCTCACTGGCTAAAAGAGCTAATGAGAGTCGATACAAGCCAGTTATATTAAATAAATTTGCCTTTATAGCAAAATAATGCTTGAATTTGTTTAGGTCTTCCTTTAAAACAATTACTTTTCATTCGACAACATTAATATATTGTTGCTGCTTATATATATATATATTTATTTTTTTTAAATGCTAAACGCTCACTGGCCAAAAGAGCTAATAAGAGTCGATACAAGCCAGTTATATTAAATAAATTAGCCTTTGTAGCAAAATAATGCTTGAATTTTTTTAGGTCTTCCTTTAAAACAATTACTTTTCATTCGACAATATTAATATATTGTTGCTGCTTATATATATATATATTTTTTTTTTAATGCTAAACGCTCACTGGCTAAAAGAGCTAATAAGAGTCGATACAAGCCAGTTATATTAAATAAATTAGCCTTTGTAGAGAAATAATGCTTGAATTGTTTTAGGTCTTCCTTTAAAACAATTACTTTTCATTCGACAACATTAATATATTGTTGTTGCTTATATGTTTTGTTTTTTTTAAATGCTAAACGCTCACTGGCCAAAATAGCTAATAAGAGTCGATACAAGCCAGTTATATTAAATAATTTAGCCTTTGTAGCAAAATAATGCTTGATTTTATTTATTTTATTTTTTTGGTTCATTTAATAGTTAAAACAAATTTACATTATTGCAATCAGTTGATAAAACATTGTCCTTTACAATTATAAAAGCTTTTTACAAAAATCTACTACTGTGCTTGCATGTCAGCAGACTGGGGTAGATCCTGCTGAAATCCTATGTATTGAATGAATAGAGAATCCTTTTGAATCGGGAAAAAATCATTTTTGAATCGAGAATCGTGTTGAATTGAAAAAAAATCGATTTTGAATCCAATCGTGACCCCAAGAATCGATATTGAATCGAATTGTGGGACACCCAAAGATTCACAGCCCTATATTAATATATTGTTACTGCTTATATCTTTTTTTTTTTTAAATGCTAAACGCTCACTGGCCAAAAGAGCTAATAAAAGTCGATACAAGCCAGTTATATTAAATAAATTAGCCTTTTTAGCAAAATAATGCTTGAACTTTTTTTAGGTCTTCCTTTAAAACAATTACTTTTCATTCGACAACATTGATATATTGTTGCTGCTGACATTTTGGTATTAACAATAATTAACACCAATGGTACATTTAGATTTTCGTTCATATTTGTTTGTTTGTACCAAGTTTATTCACAATACCATATTACAATTACAACAGTAGTGAATATACTTAAAGGATGGTGGTAAGTGAAAGGGTCCCCCAAATAAGCCAGAAGAAGCTTTTGGCAGGGGATCCAGAGGTCAGTTTATGCATGGAATGCTAAAACATGGTGGCAAGCACAAAAACGCTATATGATAAACACAAAATAGAAGTACTAAAGCAACCATACACATACATACATACATACATACATACATACATACTACCCCACATGAGGCATTAGAGCAGTGGTTCTTAACCTTGTTGGAAGTATCGAACCCCACCAGTTTCATATGCGCATTCACAGAACCCTTCTTTAGTGAAAAATAAAATGTTGTATTTTTTCAAACTCAAGACAAAGTTATACTGTATGTTTTTGGTAACACTTTAGTATGGGGAACATATTCTAAGTAACAAAGACTTCATTTCAAGTTATTTGGTTAGGGTTAGAGGGTTAGGGCCAGGGTTAGAGGGTTAGGGTTATAATAAGGCCATGCCGAATAAGGCATTAATAAGTACTTAATAATGATTAGTTAAGAGCCAATATGTTACTAATTTGCATGTTAATAAGCAACTAATTAATGGTGAATATGTTCCCCATACTAAAGTGTTACCATGTTTTTTTACTGGTGCACAAAATGAACCGTGCATGAACATCACCTTGTTCAAAGAACAAAACCAACACAGTGCATAAACTCACAACAAATTACACACCTGCAAATCAGTCTGACTTCTGCTGTTGCCGTATCCGTAATACGCCGACAGGGAGAAGTTTTTATTTACACAATGAGTCGGGTGTGTCTTGACCTCCGCCGAACCCCTGAGCCCGACTCACCGAACCCCTAGGGTTCGATCGAACCCAGGTTAAGAACCACAGAGCTAGAAGAAGCTTTTGGAAGGGGGTCCAGAGGACAGTATATGCATGGAATGCTGAAACGTGGTGGCAAGCACAAAAACGTTATATGATAAACACAAAAACAAAAAGTATTAAAGCAACCATACACATACATACATACATTCATTCAACCACACACAACCCAACAGTAGTCTACCCCACTTGGGGCATTAGAGATAGGTGGTTAATAGGTAAGATTTCAGTTTCTTTTTGAAGTTGGAGAATGATTACAGTATCCTGAGGCTCTCATCAAGCCGGTTCCAAATCTTAGGTCCCCTGCATACAACACTTTGAGCAGTACAAGCCAGTAGTCGATGTTTACCCGATATCAGGTCAAAGTTACGAGTGTTGTGGGCATTCTGGGGACGATAGATAGGAACCAAGCTACAGAGCCTTAGATTCAGCCTGTGGATGACTTGATAGGTTAAACAAGCATTATGATAAATATTGAACTCTGTCAGTCTTAAGAGATGATAATTATGAAATAGATGTCGAGTGGGGGCATTAAACTTGGACCATGACAGGGCCGGTATGATTTTCTTTTGCATGGATTCTAATTTGTGAAGGTATTGAACATGCCTGAGACAAATACATCATAACATACACATTATTCATACGTATTTTGTTGTGTAATACACACTCCGAAGCAGACGATGGCGCTATATATTTTCAAGTAATAACAACAGGCCGGGCAACACGGTGGCACAGGGTTTAGTGCATGTGCCTCACAATACGAAGGTCCTGAGTAGTCCTGAGTTCAATCCCGGGCTCGGGATCTTTCTGTTTGGAGTTTGCATGTTCTCCCTGTGACTGCGTGGGTTCCTTCCGGGTACTCCGGCTTCCTCCCACCGCCAAAAACATGCACCTGGGGATATGTTGATTGGCAACACTAAATGGTACCTAGTGTGTGAATGTGAGTGTGAATGTTGTCTGTCTATTTGTGTTGGCCCTGCGATGAGGTGGCGACTTGTCCAGCCCGAATGCAGCTGAGATAGGCTCCAGCACCCCCTGCAACCCCGAAAGGGACAAGCGGTAGAAAATGGATGGATGGATAACAACAGGCTGCAAACACTAAATGACGAGGAAGTCAACACTCAGGTTAGTCTGGGGGTCAGCAACCTGCGGCTCTTTAGTGCCGCCCTAGTGGCTCCCTGGAGCATTTTTAAAAAAGGATTGAAAACGGAAAAAGATGGGGGGAAAATAACTTCTTCGTTTTAGTATGTTTTTTGTTTGAGGACAAACATGACACAAACCTTCCAATTGTTAGAAAGCCCACTGTTTAATATGTGTGTGTGTATGCTTCACTGATGAGAGTATTTGGTGAACATCGTTTTGTCCTACTAATTTCAGCGGTTCTTGAACTCACCATAGTTTGTTGACATGTAAAATCTTCCACTCCTTCTTTGTCTCATTTTGTCCACCAAAAGTTTCATGCTGTTCGTGAAGGCACAAAGGTGCGCTTTGATGATGTTATTGACTTGTTGGGAGTGTTAATCAGGCATATTTGGTCAGTGCATGACTGCAAGCTAATCAATGCTAACATGCTATTTAGGCTGTATGTACATATTGCATCATTATGCCTGATTTGTAGGTATCATTTAATATTATTTACTTTTATCCTCTTTGTATATAATTTAGTTTTGCATGTCTCATGACATATTATCTGTATGTAATATTGGTTGCAATTCAGATAATTTTTTGTGTGCCATGTTGTTCCAGACCACAGCAAACATGACCTTCCTTGCTAAAGATTGTAATAAATCCATTAAAAGAAGACAGCCTGACGTTTCCTTTAACTTGGACACACACATCTATACCTTTGGCCATTCTAAGAGTAATTTCCAGGAGTTATCTCACCTTCTGAGTAGCCTCTGATTTACTAATGGTTTCTAATGTTGTAAAAATGTGTAGAATAAATATTAAATTTCAACATTTCTGTCAACACAGATTTGCTTCAGCCTGCGACACATATTAATTTTGATAGTAGGCTATTATAGCTGATATAGACACTTACTTCATGTGTTGCCTTCATTATAACACTTATATACGGCTTTTAATTTTTTGCGGCTCCAGACAGATTTGTTTTTTGTATTTTTGGTCCAATATGGCTCTTTCAACGTTTGTGTTTGCTCACCCCGAGGTTAGGCGATACTGCTATTTGGTAACAATATATGGACGATGCCACTTTTATCCCGTTTTTTAAGATTATTAAATGACTTTTTTGATTTTGCTGATCATAATTACAATCAGAATAAAAAACAGGACACACACAAACACACGCACACAAATGCCTACATATGTACATACATTTACACACACATACATATATACATATGTAATGATTTATATAGTATAAATATATATGATGTATACTATTACACACACACACACATATGTATGTATGTATATATATATATATATATATATATATATATATATATATATATATATATATATATATATATATATATATATATATATATATATATATATATATATGTTAGGGCAGGAAAAATATACATATATATACGTTAGGTCTACCCTGGTATTGAGCACTGTATAACGGATAAACCACAGAAACCTTGACTATATATATGTATGTATATATATATATATATATATATATATATATATATATATATATATATATATATATATATATATATATATATATATATATATATACATATATATATATATATATATATATATATATATACATATATACAATATATATATATATATATACAGTATATATATATATATATATATATATATATATATATATATATATATATATATATATATATATATGTATATATATATATATATATATATATATATATATATATATATATATATATATAGTATATATATATATATATATATATATATACAGTATATATATATATATATATATATATATATATATATATATATATACATATATAAAATAATGGATTAGATTTTATATCGCGCTTTTCTATTATTAGATATTAGATACTCAAAGTGCTCACAGAGAAGTGGGAACCCATCATTCATTCACACCTGGTGGTGGTAAGATATATATATATATATATATATATATATATATATATATATATATATATATATATATATATATATATATATATATATATATATATATGCTATTTTTATCAACAAACCTGTATGTGAACAATATACAGATGCAACAACAACAAAAATCATCATCATTGATTCAACACTGATTCTACCTTGGGTATTGATTCAATAGATATCTGTTGGTATTCATACGATTGATATTTGGATGTATCAACTCTGGGGTGGGCGATACTGCCATATAATATATGGCCATTACAGCCGACAACGATACTGATACATATACCTTTTAGTTGACCATTTTCAATATTTGTGAATAATTGTTTCTGTTTTCCTTCAACTGACATCATACTATATAGCAAAAAATATATAGAAAAAACACAATGTACCAATATCAACTAAATCATGAAAAAAATATCATATTAAAAGAGTGCTGAAAAACATTGCTCTGGTCAGGGTGGTATCGATTCAATACTGATGTTACTGTTGGTATTGTCCCTGTTGATATCTGGATCGTCTCGTCTCTACCCCCTTTTCCAACATGTCGGTGTACGGGCCGGTTGTGAAGATCCATCCTGTCGTCCTCGCCTCCATTTGCGACTCGTACGAGCGACGAAATGAGGGGGCGAGCCGCGTTATTGGGACTTTATTGGGTGTGTGGAGTCATTTTTGTATTTCAAATCCTCATTTAGCGCGCCGCGAGCTAACCGCTGTTGTAGCCTGTCTGCTAACGCATGTTGCACCCGCTAGCCGGTAGTTAGCTTAGCATAGTCACTCAATCACACAGTGTATCAGTTACTGGTATTTATTGTTATATATATACATAACAATGAGTTGTCTGGTCTTTTGGACGATCAACATTGATGGTAGCTTACCGGCAGTGAGGTAAGGCCGTGTGTTAGGGCCATGTTGATGTTTGGTGTCATCAGAACATACTTCTAGTACTGCTAGCGTACACTGGCTAACAATGGCTACCTGCTGGTACTTAACGTCTTTCTGGCCCCTTTAGGTACCATCGACAAACACTCCATAGAAGTGACCAACTGCTTTTCTGTTCCTCACAATGAGTCTGAAGACGAGGTACGTTGTTTGTGGCTGTAAACATTGTCTGTGTTCTGACTGTACTGTAGATCTCGTGTTGTCATAGGTAATACAGGAAATAACAATACATCTGATGGTGTCAGTACTTAGTAGAGCTACTGGTGTACTTATGGTATATAGACAGTACTTAGTAGAGCTACTGGTGTACTTATGGTATATAGACTGTGCTGTTCAATATTAGTTTAGTCTTTATTTAAAGGGACAATGCACAGAGACATTAAAGGCCTACTGAAAGCCACTACTACCGACCACGCAGTCTGATAGTTTATATATCAATGATGAAATCTTAACATTGAAACACATGCCAATACGGCCGGGTTAACTTATAAAGTGCAATTTTAAATTTCCCGCTAAACTTCCGGTTGAAAACGTCTATATATGATGACGTATGCGCGAGACGTCAATCGTTGAAACGGAAGTATTCAGACACCATTGTATCCGATACAAAAGCTCTGTTTTCATCGCAAAATTCCACAGTATTCTGGACATCTGTGTTGGTGAATCTTTTGCAATTTGTTTAATGAACAATGAAGACTGCAAAGAAGAAAGCTGTAGGTGGGATCGGTGTATTAGCGGCTGGCCTGCAGCAACACAACCAGGAGGACTTTGACTTGGATAGCAGACGCGCTATCCGACGCTAGCCGCCGACCGCATCGATGATCGGGTGAAGTCCTTCGTCGATCGCTGGAACGCAGGTGAGCACGGGTGTTGATGAGCAGATGAGGGCTGGCTGGCGTAGGTGGATAGCTAATGTTTTTAGCATAGCTCTGTGAGGTCCCGTATCTAAGTTAGCTTCAATGGCGTCATTAGCAACAGATTTGTTAAGCTTCGCCAGGCTGGAAAGCATTAACCGTGTAGTTACAGGTCCATGGTTTAATAGTATTGTTGATTTTCTGTCTATCCTTCCAGTCAGGGGTTTATTTCTTTTGTTTCTATCTGCAGTTAAGCCCGATGCTATCACGTTAGCTCCGTAGCTAAAGAGCTTCGCCGATGTATTGTCGTGGAGATAAAAGTCACTGTGAATGTCCATTTCGCGTTCTCGACTCTCATTTTCAAGAGGATATAGTATCCGAGGTGGTTTAAAATACAAATCCGTGATCCACAATAGAAAAAGGACAAAGTGTGGTATCCAATGAGCCCTTTTACCTAAGTTACGGTCAGAGGGAAAAAAGATACGTCCTGCACTGCACTCTAGTCCTTCACTCTCACGTTCCTCATCCACGAATCTTTCATCCTCGCTCAAATTAATGGGGTAATCGTCGCTTTCTCTGTCCGAATCGCTCTCGCTGCTGGTGTAAACAATGGGAAATGTGAGGAGCCTTTCAACCTGTGACGTCACGCTACTTCCGGTACAGGCAAGGCTTTTTTTTATCAGCGACCAAAAGTTGCGAACTTTATCGTCAATGTTCTCTACTAAATCCTTTCAGCAAAAATATGGCAATATCGCGAAATGATCAAGTATGACACATAGAATGGATCTGCTATCCCCGTTTAAATAAAAAAAAATCATTTCAGTAGGCCTTTAAGCTCAAAGACAGATATGTTCTGCACCAGATTATAGCTAAATAGCTCACTTCCATCTGCAGTCCCTGGCTACTTAAATTAAAGAGATACAAAAATCATGCAATAAAATTATACTATAGCATGTAATCAAATTACGAAAAGTCATAAATTGCCCATAAATTTTGCACACTCTTGGAGTCAACATGTGCATAGTCATGTACATAGTGTATATACCCCCGACCCCCCATTTTTTGTATATATTGTTTTTCAAATCACCTGACATTAGGGGTGTAACGGTACACAAAAATTTCGGTTGGGTACGTACCTCGGTCAGAGGTCACGGTTTGGTTCATTTTCGGTACAGTAAGAACCAACCAAATATACATTTTTGGGTTATTTATTTACCAAATTTGCAAAATCTTCCACCAAAAATATTTTTCTTAGTGGAATATTTGATGTGAAGTAATCGGAACCTTGGATAGGTCAATAATTCACAATAACATTTATTTTGATTCAATATTATGTTTTGATCAATGACAGTTTGAAAGAAACAAAAACAGCTTTGTTTTATTAGTCAACATTGCAACTTTTTCTAAATTACATTTAAACTTTAAGCTTTTTATTTCACTTTTGTTATGTTTTTGTTTATTTTAATAGTATTTTTAGAATGTGCCGTGGGCCTTTAAAACATTAGCTGTGGGCCGCAATGGCCTCCGGGGCACACTTTTGACACCCCTGTTATAGATAATAAAAAATTTAATCTGATAAATCTATGGATAAAAAGTAGAGCCTGGCAACGCATGCGCGTTTATCATAACTCTCTCGTTCTCTCTGTCTCTGCCCCTCCCTCTCGAATGCTGCTGCGCGCACAATTTGTTTGTTTTCAACCCCTTCTTAACCCTGAACGTACATTGAAAATACACGCAACCCTAACTCAAAATGCCGGACGTTTGAGGCATTTATGAAACTCCGCCCTGACAGCTCCGCAAAAGAGGACATGTCCAGTGAAAAGAGAACGTATGGTCAGTCTATCGTAGCCTGTTAGCTGCTAGCATGCCGCGTGTTGTGCCTCGGTGTGCATTGATTACACAACGTGCGTTACGCTACTTAATATGTCCGTGTGGAAACTCGTTTGGTACACCTCCGAACCGAACCGGAACCCCCGTACCGAAACGGTTCAATACAAATAGACGTACCGTTACACCCCCTACCTGACATGTATACTGTGTATATGCACATAATTTATCCGTTTTTTTAACATAGTTTTTTCTATACATGTTACAGGTTATATATATTTTATTATTGAATGTATCAAATATGATGAATATTTAATGGACCACAATGGAAACAAGCCTTTTGGCTTTTTGTGCCATCCATTGGCTTTTTCAAGCATTACATGGATTCAATTCTTTAAGATGTCAATAAACTTCTGATCAATCAAAAAAAAAACTAATTTACATCATAACACAGACAATACATGCTTTTGTTCACATCTGTCATTTGTAAAAACAACCATGATTTTAACACACACACCTCACAGTTTACAACAAAATGTTCTCATGCCTAAATATAATACACATTAAGTTGACATGTCAAACATTGTGCCCACCTCAGTGACCGTGTGAGCAGCTTTGATTGCTCCAAAGCCACTTTTTAACTTCAATTGTGAATGAAGAGTAATCTGTTAGACTTTTCAAGTTTGTTGTGACGTAGTTCCATTCCTTTATTGCTTTATATGAAAAGGCTGATTGTGCAAAATATGTTTTTACATCTGGGTACGTTAAACTGCCCCCTGGTGGAGGCTTGTGTGTTTCTAGTTGTCACAGCAGATGTCAGCTGACAAAGTGCTTAAGTGGCGCTGATGCATTGTTATTTAGGATTCGATGGGCCATCCGTATTGATGCTAATCTTTGAATGTTAGCAAAATTGAACAATCTATATTTTTTTCTGACTGATTCTCTTTGTCAAAAGGTTGCTGTGGACATGGAGTTTGCCAAGAACATGTATGAGCTCCACAAGAGGGTCTCTCCCACTGAGGTCATCATCGGCTGGTGCGTCTGTTTTAAAATCATATAAAGATTGAATGTCAGGGTTTCCCCCAGATTGCAGAGATACCTATGGTAGTGGAGGTGTGGTCATCACAACGTCATTAAGTAATCTTCTATGATGCATATACCTGCATTTTTTAAAGGCTTAAATGTATACATACTAGGGTTGTACAGTATACCGGTATTAATATAGTACCCGCAATACTATTGAATCATATTCGGTACTATACCGCCTCTGAAAAGTACCGGTCCGTGTAAACAAACTCCATTGGTGGATCTACACCCAACATCCACTGTAATGATACCAAGTACAGTAGCGTATCTAGTCGATACCACTATGATTACGTCAATATTTTTTGACATCACAACATCTTCTTTCATTGTTTTTTAATTTATATTATGTTTACAAACTCAGGAAATATGTCCCTGGACACATGAGGACTTTAAATATGACCAATGTATGATCCTGTAACGACTTGGTATTGGATTGATACCCAAATTTGTGGTATCATCCAAAACTAATGTAAAGTATCAAACAGAAGAATACGTGATTATTACATTTGAACAGAAGTGTAGATAGAACATGTTAAAAGAGAAAGTAAGCAGATATTAACAGATAATGAACAAGTAGATTAATAATTCATTTTCTACCACTTGTCCTTAATCATTTTGACAAAATAATAGAATGGAAATGACACAATATGTTACTGCATATGTCAGCAGCTAAATTAGGAGCCTTTGTTTGCTTGCTTACTACTA
Source organism: Entelurus aequoreus (assembly GCF_033978785.1). NCBI lineage: Eukaryota > Metazoa > Chordata > Actinopteri > Syngnathiformes > Syngnathidae > Entelurus > Entelurus aequoreus. The sequence goes on along the minus strand of NC_084746.1, from coordinate 48,796,747 downwards.
AAACACAAGTTGTCTTGAATGTTCAGTATTTTATTTAAGGACAAACTTGCAATAAGAAACATGTTTAATGTACCGTAAGATTTTTTGTTAAAACAAAGCCAATAACGCAATTTCTTGTGGTCCCCTTTATTTAGAAAAGTACCAAAAATTATCAAAATAATTTAACTAACACATACATTTAAAACTTAATCTGTATTATTAATTCGTATTGACATATATATATATATATATTTTATATTATAGCTAGGGTTTTTGCATGTCATTAAAAAACATTAAAAGTCATTTAATTGATTTTGCAAAAAACAAGCCTTAATTGGTATTAATAGCATTAAATAAGATGTCCAGAGGCATTAAAACATTTCACACAATGTATAGGCCTGGGCCTAGTCAACAAGTAAATTAATTGAACAATTAATGGACATAAACTTAATAACTTTGTCAGCATCGATAAATTGCTATGTCTGTGTTTGTAGGGCTGAACAAAATAATTAAATTTTGATATATACATTGATACTATAACGACCTGCTGCTGTAAATTGTTTGTGTGTTATGTTAATTTTCCCATGATCGTGAACACACTATGCCTGAAGTGAAAGAGGATTGGCAAAGAATGAGGAAATGTTGTGTCAGTAGGGCTGTAACGTTAGTCGACAATAAAAAATTTCGTCGACAATAGTCACAACGTCATCACTCGTGTTTTTCCGGCCGGAAGTGGGTCACTCGCAAAAACATTGTCCGTGATAAAATGTCAAGTGTGAGGATATTTCCTTTTAGTCTTGTTAAAAACATGAATACCTTGCTCATTTTGCAAAGCGGACCTAGTTTTTATAGCAGTACATTTGTGGTACGCGACCATTTAAAGCGGAGACATGATGTTTGGAGGGAGGATGTGGACACAGCCTCGGTAAGACTACTGTTAGCTCCTACCTTGCTAGCTAGCTAACAAGAGTGAGACGAAGTTGTGTGAAAAATAACTTCCCAACTATCATTTTAGCCAAAGTCAGCTAGCTAAATTTTGTCTACATCAATTCAAGCACATTTTAAAGCAGTGTCAATTTGCAAAGCCGTAAAAAAAAAAAAAAAAGGTGCACACACGCCGGCAGGCAGGCACCAATGCAGATGTATCATAAGATTAAACATATAATCTATTGAATAGCCAATATTTTTAAAATTAATCCAATATACAATTCTACACATTGAGTCTATTAAAGTGCTAACACTGCCAAGAGTTGATCAATGGTCAATATACCAGTGTGCAGCATTTTAAACATCCCAATATGCTTTTTTTTTTGAGGAAGTTAGATTTTGTTTTGTTTGTTTTCGTAGCTGCTATTTTAACTGTTTTTTAAATACATAACAAGGTTAATAGATTTTTTTTTTTTTTTACCACTTTGCCTTTCCTTTCTATTAAATGGACAACATTTTAATTTTTAACAGCTGAATCAGCAGCACAGTTACAGTATAAATAAATATTGATGAATGAATTAGTCATTTTGTTGTTTGTAAGCGCATGCCTAAATAATTTAAGCTGCATTTAGAAGTCGATGGAAAAATTAGAACCATTAAATGTGTATGCTTTACTATCCGATTAGTCGACTGATCGTTAAGATAACCGTTGACTAATCGACAATCAAAATAATCATTAGTTGCAGCTAGGGTTGGGTATCGTTTGAATTCGAACTATTCCGATTCCGATTCTTTGTTTCGATTCGATTCCTGACTATTCCCGATTCCGGTTCTTTTAAGAGGCAGGGTCAAAAAAAAGTTTAGGATATTTTAAATGAGCTAGCTAACCTACAGTCTTTCTGAATGAATAGTCTGACATTCTCCATCAATTTTAATTCTATTAACTTTTTATGAACTTTACTATAAATTCCTCACAGGGCGGTTTTCAACTAGAATATAAATATCAAATCTATGAACTTGAATATAAATAGGATAAATTATGAATACATTTTCCCAGGGGTACACTTTCCTCAAGAGAGCTTTATTTTTGAAAACGTCATGAAAACACATTTACACATAAGTGTATGATGCTGCAGGAAACCTCATGAAAACACATTTACACATAAGTGTATGATGCTGCAGGAAACCTCATGAAAACACATTTACACATAAGTGTATGATGCTGCAGGAAACCTCATGAAAACACATTTACACATAAGTGTATGATGCTGCAGGAAACCTCATGAAAACACATTTACACATAAGTGTATGATGCTGCAGGAAACCTCATGAAAACACATTTACACATAAGTGTATGATGCTGCAGGAAACCTCATGAAAACACATTTACACACACAAGTGTATGATGCTGCAGGAAACCTCATGAAAACAAATTTACACACACAAGTGTATGATGCTGCAGGTACTTAAACATGTTACCGTGCTCCCACTGATGGGCTAACCTGGTGCAGAAAAGCAAATAAACAATAAGAAACAACTTGCAAAACCCAGTCCAGATTAGCAGCAGGTACAGTATAAAATCAGAGACAGTTTTTGTTTAGGAAAATGACCATATCCGCCTTCTCAGGCAGGATGCGTGAGCGTTCTGGACAGATAGTGTCTCCTGCTGTGGAAAATACACGTTCGCTGGGTGTGGAAGAAGCTTGAACGCATAAATAGGAGAAAGCGAGATATGACAGCAAAGGATAAGTCTTTTGTTGGTTCCACCGGACCACCACCATGCAGCAGGGTCGTCAGACATAAGTATCGGTGGAACGTCCTGGTACATCTGCAGCTCTCTCTCCACTCGTTTCTTGATGGACATGGAACTCTGTTATTTCGCGGTTATTTCATTTTTTTTTGTAAAGTAAAGCCACACTTTCGACCGCCGACGCCCGCTATCCATGCTTGAGCTTGACTGACTCGCTCGGCTATGCTAACACTTCCGGCGGTGGGCGCTTTTTCGTTGGTATTCAGCGGCTTCTTCTTCCAGTTCGGCGGACATATTTTTTTCCGGTCGGCGGACTGGTATCGAAAATAGGAATCGAAATTTAAACTTTTGAACGATTCCGGGAGAATCGGAAAATTAGTCCCGGTTCCAATCGATACTCGATACCCAACCCTAGTTGCAGCCCTAGTTGTGTGTGAACAGAGACAGATGTGTGTACGCGAGAGGGAACACTTGCTGGAATTGGGCCGTCTGTTAGCATAAGATTGGCAATAAAAGTTAAAAAGGGCTTCGGACTTTGTGCGACTTCTTCTGGAGACTAAGATACATTACTTCAATTTGTTTTCACATTAAAAGCCTCATTTTTAAATTGTGGCTTTTTATGGTTGATTTTTTGCGGCTAAGTTGTACAATTACATTAAGGGGAAACCCTGAATGTTCTCACGTTTACCTAAAATAAATTGTCTTGCACGACAGGTACGCCACAGGCTTTGACATCACAGAGCACTCTGTGCTTATCCATGAGTATTACAGCCGCGAGGCCACTAACCCCATCCACCTGACTGCCGACACGGCCCTGCAGAGTGGCAAGATGAACATCCGCGCCTACGTCAGGTCTGTCACTCCATGCACTCTTCGAGACTAAAAAAAAATCATGCTGATGCTTACACCTTGTCTCACAGCGCACAGATGGGCGTGCCTGGGAAGACTGTCGGCGTGATGTTCACCCCGCTCACCATCAAACACGTTTACTATGACACGGAGAGGATAGGAGGTATTCAGGCAATTAAGCTTACATGTTGACGTGTAAATTAACGTAAGACGTAAATGTTACTGTGTTAATCCTCAATACATGGACGTCTTTATTGGTTTTGATTTTTTAAAAATCACAGGGCACGTTGTCTATTTTTGATAGTGGACCTTCTGCAGAGAACACGCTTGGCGGTCACTCGCACCAAGGGCCTGACGTCCGACCTTTCTCAGGTGGCTTGCTCTGCCTCCCGCATCCAAGACATGCTGGCCACCATGCTGGGTTACATTGAGGACGTGCTGGTGAGTAGATAAGCTCAAACTTTTCAGCAAGCACTTCTTTGACAACAGCAGGGCTGGATTTTAACCGTGGCATTTGCCGCGACCGCCCTTGTGACTTGCTGTAATGGCCTAAAAAATTGACCAGCATTTACAGCAACAACATGCCGTGACTGTCCTTGACTTTGTGCTTGTTAATGGACTAGGGATGTAACGATCAACGGTATAATGATAGACAGCTGTAAAATTGTTAATTACCAAAACACCGTCATTTATTAATGCATTTTAGGCAAATGCGTACTTCCTGAATACTGAAGCGCTGCAGCATCTGCGCATGCGCACTAGAGCCGTTCGGCTCAGGAAACATGGCGACTACATATTTTGCTTTGAAATTGTTCCCTCCGAGCTAACGGAGCCGATCGCTTCGTTTTACTTCATTTCAATCACTTCTACTTCCCTGGAATCTCGGTGTGCGATTAGGAGCCCAGTGCTGCTACAGGAGAACAATATTTCATGTTGCAGTTTCATTTTGAACGTGCAGCTGGCATCCTTCCGTCAGCTGCTGGGACTGCGAGTTAGCATGCAGCAGGCGATGTGTCGGGAACGTTGCCACAACTTGTTTATAAAGTCTGTAGTTTGTTTACTTGGATGCTCACTTGTTCTTTAATTTAACTGCTAACTTAGTTAGTGTTCCAATAACATCATTACTAGCTCAAATGTTTTGTCATTTCATCGAATTGATCGCTGGCTGAGTTGTCGGTGTGGCACAAAGATTGTGTGTTAGATGTAGGAGGTATCACTCCTCCTTATTTTTGTTGCTAAAGTATGTGGTTGTTGTTGAAAAACAAAGCTTGTTTATTTGACTTTATCTTTATTAGCCAAACTACTTTGTGTTTTATATTGATATGAAAAAGTACACACCATGTTTTTTTTTTACATTACTTGTTTTTTTTCATTCTACAAAGTAATTACTTAAAATAACCATTCAGTGACATAGCATTTTGTTCATGTTTAATGGTGTATAGTTAAATCCTATACGACATATTTCTGCTCAAACTTTCAATGGATGTGTCCTGATACAGCATGTACGTGTACACACATTAGTACATACCTTAAAACATACTTCTCTCTATAAAAATGTAAAACTAGAGATAAAGGCATCATGTAATGAAAATTCTGACAAGCTGATACTATTAATGATCCATTGTTTGCCAGAGGAATTGCGGGCGCCACTGTGGAGTGCTTCAAACAGCACCTTAAGACATTTTTGTTTAGGAAGGCCTACTTTTGGTTTGCACCGTCCGTCTTTCATGCATTTTACACTTGTGTTGTAAAGCTTTTATTTTGTTTCTGTCTGTTTTAACCCTGCTGTAGCATTTATAGTTTAGTCTTTATTCGAAGGGACAATGCACAGAAACATTAAGTTCAAAGACAGATATGTTCTGCACCAGATTATAGCTAAATAGCTAATTTCCATCTGCAGTCCCTGGCTACCTAAATTAAAGGATACAATACAATATATTGCAATATATATATAATGCAATACAATTATGACATTAAAAACATACTATAGCATGTCTTTTAAATTAAGAAAAGTCATAAAATGCCCTTTCATGGGCACATACTTAATATACAATACAACCACACCTCATTTACATCATCACACAAAGACAATACATGCTTTTGTTCACATCTGTCATCATTTGTAAAAACAACCATGATTTTAACACACACACCTCACAATTTACAATAAAAAATGCTTTGGAAATTTGTATGCAAATGTAAAGTGCGTTTGTAATGAAAATGCATTATTATTGTTATTACTACACTTGGCATCGTTACTGTTGATGTTAGTATCGATCAGTCCACCCCGTTTGTATTGAAGAGCTCCAGCTAAGCCGTTAGCGTGGCTTATTGTATCTTCCCAGGCTATAGACTACACACCTTACGTCCTACGGTGTGTAGTGTAGCATTTCTTCCTAGGGATACTTGCAAGAAACTTTGTTTTGTTTGTCGCCATGAAGGTAAGGATTAGTTAGTCACTCTCTCGCTAGTGAGAATGTTTCATTGCGTCGAGGACACCCTTGTTGGTGTCAAATTTGCACGACACAGCTAAACTGTTTTATCAACATGCATAACCGCGATACAAACGAGATTAGAAGCTGTATCGTCGGCCAAAGTTTTATAATATACCCTATTTTTCGGAGTATAAGTCGCACTGGCCGAAAATGCATAATAAAGAAGGAAAAAAACATAAGTCGCACATTTTTGGGGGAAATTTATTTGATAAGACCCAACACCAAGAATAGACATTTGAAAGGCAATTTAAAATAAATAAAGAATAGTGAACAACAGGCTGAATAAGTGTACGTTATATGACGCATAAATAACCAACTGAGAATGTGCCTGGTATGTTAACGTAACATATTATGGTAAGAGTCATTCAAATAACTATAACATATAGAACATGCTATACGTTTACCAAACAATCTGTCACTCCTAATCGCTATATCCCATGAAATCTTATACGTCTAGTCTCTTACCTGAATGAGCTAAATAACGTTATTTGATATTTTACGGTAATGTGTTAAGAATTTCACACATAAGTCGCTCCTGAGTACAAGTCGCACCCCCGGGCAATCTATGAAATAAACTGCGATTTGTAGTCCGAAAAATACGGTATATAATGCAACCCTAACACTTAAAACGTAAGTTCTTTCCAAATAAATCCATATCAGACAATTCTGTTAAACTGGACGCTGCTCAATCTGTTCAGTCAGGCAAGGTGGCAGCAGATAACAGCGTGGGCCGTTTCCTGATGGACCTGGTCAACAAGGTGCCCACCATTTCCGCAGAGGACTTTGAGAACATGATCAACTCCAACATCAATGTATGTGTCCTACAAGTTTGTATTTTTTTTAAATGGACAATTATTTCACTAATTATTAATGATGTTCCATAAATTATTTTTTTAATTTTTTCAAAAAGATTCGAATTAGCTAGTTTTTCTCTTCTTTTTTTCGGTTGAATCTTGAATTTTATAGAGTCGAAATTGAAGATAAACTATGTTTCAAAATTTAATTGTCATTTTTTTCGTGTTTTCTCCTCTTTTAAACCGTTCAATTAAGTGTAAATATAATTAATTATTAATAATAACAGAGTTAAAGGTAAATTGAGCAAATTGGCTATTTCTGGCAATTTATTGTCCTGTAAAAATCACTTGATGTCACCACTTTAAGAGCTTCACATAACATCATGTCACTGTTGTCTCGCAGGACCTTCTGATGGTGACCTACTTGTCCAACCTCACCCAGGCACAGATCGCTCTCAACGAGAAGCTGGTGCTGCTCTGAGGCGCCGTTATTTAATTTTTATTCCTTTTTTTTTTTTTTTTCTGAGATGAATAAACAATATTCTCTTGCTCATTACCATTCAAATGTCGTTTATTTTCTGTTAAATTCTTTGTTGAATGAGAGTATGGGGAGTAATCCTATTTTATTGGAACATGACTCTTGTCAGATCCTTGTAGTTCGCTGAGCTCCACACAGGGATCTGGGACTTCTCAATAGGAGATTTATTTCAGAAGGCGGGGCCTTGTAAAAAAAAATTATAATAATTGTATGTGATTGGAATAAACCACTTGTCCGCTATCTTGAATGACGTGCTACTTCAACCACTCACACGTGACGCTGATGAGAGCGACGCTGGGAAATCCAAACAGAACAGCCGACATAATTGGATAACGACAGAGCGAAAAGTTAGAGATCTTTTACTGAAACAACGCAGCAATGTCAGTAGACGATCGATGTCGCAAAACAGTTGCAATAGCAGGATCAATGTCAGCACACGACTCCTATTTGCATTGTTTGGATCAAACAGTCGCTTCAGCGTTACGTCACATCTATGAAATCCCGCCCGGCGATCCTGATTGGTTCATTATTTTTTGCTATCTTGAAGGAGTTTGCAATCCCCTCCAGCCAGATCCTTGTGGAGCTCAGCGAACTACAAGGATCTGGCGAGTCGGGTTCATTTTATTGTGCTGTATATGGATCATTTTGAATCTGCTTGTGATTGTAACAGGTTACTGCCATGTTGTAAACAGTGGCAGTCATATTTGAACACTCCAGAATGTAAACAGGGGGGGGGACATTTTTATTTACTTATTTGCATAAATATATGTTCAAGTAAGAAGCATGGTGGCACGCCATGTCCAGCCTGAGTTGTCATCAGTGTACAAACGTTTGGTAACACTTATGATTGAGAAAAATGGCTTGTGTCATTCCGTCCAACACCTTCAGCGTCTCCCCCCTGAGTCGCTACCTCCCTCGCTTTTTTTGCTCGGGGGATGGAGCATCTTGTCCAGGGCAGCGTAGCTGTACACGGCACCATCATACAGGGTGTCCCCGCGGACTTTGCGATGGCCGCGGCCCGCTCCGGGTAGTAGAGGGAGGCGCTGACTGCCATCAGACTCGCCGGGTAGATGAGCCTCTTCACCCGGGAACGTCTTCGAGAAGCAGCCCCAACACGCCGGTGAAGCCGATTATTCCAGCCCGCGCGTAGAAGTCCCCCGGCGGGGTCCTTTGAGGAACGTGAGAGTGTCACGACCCGCACCGAACCACGCTTTGGACTTTAGGCTCCAGGTGATCGTAAGTAATCCGACACCAAGCCGAGTACGGTTCCGCCAGCTTTCGGAGGGTGGCGATACTTCTCTCCAAATGACCCCCTTCAGGCTCCTCGGACACGGCGTTCTGCTGGCCTGAGGCGGCGTACACAGAGAGGTCGTCCCGGTTCCTCGACGCTGCTTGTTTCTTCCCGTCACCGGCCGCGGCCAAGACGGTGGCCGGCCACAAGGTGAAGGCTCCGGCCATGAAGACTCTACCTGTCACCTTCAACATGATCCCAGGCAACCATGCGTGGCTACGGCGTGTCAGGAGGGACATTAATCCTCAGCCAGGTTGTATTAAACCGCCGTTACACACATTTATATCACCATAATTCATATAAATTGGACCAGTATGTTTTATATTGTTTGACCACTCATAAAAACGCCCCTTGTAATATTAACCTTAGCTTATGCGTGTGATTTATTGGGATTATTTTTGCCGAAAAACGAATTCACCGAATTAAGTGTTTTGCTTTAATTGTCACTCGTCGTACTTCCTCTTAAAAAAGTGACGACTTGTATAACAAAACTTTTTTTTAATTACGTGCAAATATTTTTTCTCCCCCCTGTGACGTCATGGGTCACCACGGCAACCGCAGCGTCTACAGACAACACAAAGCGCCAATGGCAACAGCGATGGACTGAAAAACACCACAAAAACTTTGCACGTTTTATTTTAGTAGAAAAAAAAACATATTTGTGAAAATGGAATATCTTGGAGTTTCATCCGCCCAGAACCTCCAGGCGTTGTCTGCCTTGCTCTCCAACCAGCAAAAAGAGGATGACGATGAGGATGATTATAAAGTACAGTTCTGCATTCTTTTATTTGCCATTGCTGTCATTTTTCTGACCAAACCTCCAAATGTCTGCAGAACGTGTTGCCGTATGCAAAGATGAGTCCGGGAAACATCGGCCCTCCCAAAAAAAAGGACAAAGAAGGTAACAAGTCATAAAACTGTGGAAGTAGAATTGTCTCACATCAACTTATATGTATCAATATGCATATATTAATAAATATACAAATACAAATGTGATATACAAATAAATAAATCATTTGAATAAATAAAGGCGTATTTGTAAATATATTTTTGAGATTTGAAAATATATACAAATAAAATGTATAAATATAAAAATGTGACATAAAAAAATAAATCAAGAATTTGTATAAATAAACGTGTATTTGTAAATGTATTTTTGAGATTTGAATATAAATATGCTTGATTTTGTATTTCTATTTCTATTAAATTTGCATATGTGGATCGCTTTTTTGCTTTTGTGTCGATGAGACATTCCTACCACAAACCAGATGCGCAAATAAATGTGGAATTACACGTTCCCCTGAACAACCAGCAGAGGGCACTGCAGCCAGAGCGGTCTGGGTCACAGACATGGTTAGACACTGGCGAGCCAATCAGAGGCACACTAGGGAGGGTCATATAGTGGATTAAATGGATGGGTAAGAAATAACTAGTATTGATAACTGTTTTAGGTGTGTTGTAGTGGTGCCATGGTTGTATCTACTAGATAGTTTAGTCAGTCACTCAACTTTTACAGGTGTTGATGTGACAACGACGTCTGGCAACATCCAAAATATCTAACGAAGTAAAAGTGGAAGTAAGAGAAAAAAAAGGATCTTCCAGTAATGTACAGATACAGCATTTCAGTACTACTACTAGTGAAGTAGGCTTTAATAGCCTTGGCCTTAGCTCTACTTCGTTAGCTGCTAGCTGGCTAACGTTGCCAGACGTCGTCGTCACATCAACACCTGTAAAAGCAGAGTGATTGACTAAACTGTCTAGTATATACAACCATGGCACTACTACAACACACCTGCAACAGTTATCAATACTAGTCATTACTTACCCATCCCTTTAATCCACTATATCAGTGGTTCTCAAATGGGGGTACGCGTACCCCTGGGGGTACTTGAAGGTATGCCAAGGGGTACGTGAGATTTTTTTTAAATATTCTAAAAATAGCAAAAATTCAAAAATCCTTTATAAATATAAATAAAAACCTATCTTTTTTTCCAATAAGTTCAAGAAAGACCACTACAAATGAGCAATATTTTGCACTGTTATACAATTTAATAAATCAGAAACTGATGACATAGTGCTGTATTTGACTTCTTTATCTCTTTTTTTCAACCAAAAATGCTGTGCTCTGATTAGGGGGTACTTGAATTAAAAAACATTTCACAGGGGGTACATCACTGAAAAAAGGTTGAGAACCACTGCACTATATGACCCTCCCTAGTGTGCCTCTGATTGGCTCGCCAGTGTCTGACCATGTCTGTGACCCAGACCGCTCTGGCTGCAGTGCCCTCTGCTTGTTGTTCAGGGGAGTTTGTAATTACACATTTACAGTATTTGTGCATCTGTAAATACAAATACAAAATCAAGCATATTTGTATTCAAATTTATATTCAAAATATATTTACAAATACACGTTTATTTATACAAATTCTTGATTTATTTGTATATCATATTTGTATTTGTATTAGGGATGTCCGATAATGGCTTTTTGCCGATATCCGATATTCCGATAATTGTCCAACTCTTTAATTACCGATACCGATATCAACCGATACCGATATCAACCGATGTATGCAGTCGTGGAATGAACACATTATTATGCCTAATTTGGACAACCAGGTATGGTGAAGATAAGGTACTTTTTTTAAAAATTAGTAAAATAAGATAAATAAATTAAAAACATTTTCTTGAATAAAAAAGAAAGTACAACAATATAAAAACAGAAACTAGTAATGAATGAAAATGAGTAAAATTAACTGTTAAAGGTTAGTACTATTAGTGGACCAGCAGCACGCACAATCATGTGTGCTTACGGACTGTATCCCTTGCAGACTGTATTGATATGTATTGATATATAATGTAGGAACCAGAATATTAATAACAGAAAGAAACAACCCTTTTGTGTGAATGAGTGTAAATGGGAGAGGGAGTTTTTTTGGGTTGGTGCACTAATTGTAAGTGTATCTTGTGTTTTTTATGTTGATTTAATTAAAAAAAAACCAAAAAAAACAACAACAAAAAAAAACGATACCGATAATAAAAAAACCGATACCGATAATTTCCGATATTACATTTTAACGCATATATCGGCCGATAATATCGGCAGGCCGATATTATCGGACATCTCTAATTTGTATATTCATCAATGTATGCATATATATTAATATCATATTGATATATATAAGTTGATGTGAGACGATTCTACTTCTATATAAAACAAAATCAACGCCTACCTGGTGAGAGCTTACTTTTGCATTTCAGTGCCGCCTGTCTACGTGAAAGAGAACAGCAAAGACGTATGGAGCGTGGACGAGGTGGCCGAGGGCCCTCAGTATGACGACATCACAGACCCGCGACCACAGCCCGAGTCGGTCTTCACAGGAGCAGAAACTAAAATATGACCTCCTTTTGTGTCCTGCACAGACCTAAACAAATGTTTTATGGGTGTTTGCAGATATGAAGTCATGCTCAAGCAGAGTGTGGGGACAGAAGATGTATTTTTGGGCCTCAACAGAAAGGACCCGTCCTCCATGTGCTGTGAAGCCATGCTGGTAAGTTATGTTTTTGCAGAACAATGACATTTTGCAATGCTCAGTTTTTTTTTATTGAGGATCAGTATAAAGGTGCATAAATAATATTTATTTTTACCTATTCATCTCTAGGACAAAATTAGGCCGTTTGGTCACTTAACTCGAGGGTTGTCCTCATCCAAGATATTAATATTGGATGTCAGTCTGACATCAGCAAAAAAACAAAAGTGTTATTATATCAGCTTGTATCTGACATCTTCGATACAAGCAATCCTCCACTGTGTTTACTACTGCAGCCTACTAGGATCTAGTAGCTACACAACAGCTAAGCACACAATAACACACAAGCTAGACCAGTGTTTTTCAACCTTTTTATGAGCCGAGGTGCATTTTTTTCATTGAAAAAATCCGGAGGCACACCACCAGCAGGAATTATTAAAAAAAATGAAACTCAGTAGACAATAAAAAGTTGTTGTCGTAATTGTTGGATATGAATTTAAACCATAAGCAACCATGCATCACTATAGCTCTTGTCTCAAAGTAGGTGTACTGTCACGACCTGTCACATCACGCCGTGACTTATTTTGAGTTTTTTGGTGTTTTCCCGTGTGTAGTGTTTCAGTTCTTGTCTTGCGCTCCTTTTTTGGTGCAGTTTCATGTCTTCCTTTGAGCGCTATTCCCCGCACCTGCTTTGTTTTAGCAATCACAAATATTTAAGTTGTTCCTATCTTTTTTTGTGTGGACATCGTTGTCATGTCATGTACGGATGTACTTTGTGGACGCCGTCTCTGCTCCACACGCTGTAAGTTTTTGCTGTCGTCCAGCATTCTGTTTTTGTTTACTTTGTAGCCAGTTCCGTTTTAGTTTCGTTCTACATAGCCATCCCTAAGCTTTAATGCCTTTTCTTAGGTGCACTCACCATTTGTTTATTTTTTTACCTGCACGCTGTCTCCCGCTGTCGTCTGCATATTGTGATCACGACAAACTATCGTCGTCGTTCCCGACATCTACAGAGCAATTAGCTACCGGCTTCCACCTACTGATATGGTATGGTATAACATGGTTACTCTGCCGAGCTCTAGACAGCACAGACACCCAACAACGGCACATTATTTGCAGATTATAATTACTGGTTTGCAAAAAATATTTTTTAACCCAAATAGGTGAAACTGCATAACCTACCACGGCACACTAGGGTAATTAGACACACGTAATTAGTGTCCTTATCATGTTATGATTTTTTTTCCGCATTTAAAATACTTCCTCGTGAGTAACATAACATGTGATAGTGGTTCTTTAGTCAAAATGTTGCATGGATTTAGTTTTACGGACCCATCTTCAGGCCGATTTCTGACTATCTCTTCATAATGTGCCGTTTTGTCTTATTTATGTGCCGAAGTCCTCCTGCAGGCAAGCCCCTTCAACTGCATCTCCACCCCGTCAGCCATGTTGTAGTTTTTAGGGTTTCCATATCGAGTCTACTGGCAGATATACGTTTGAACTGTACGCTATTTTGTATTAGAAAGGGGCGACAGCAAACGATTTTAACATGCAAGTGCATGTGCAAGAAGATAGAGAAAAAGAAGGAACTTACTGACTACAACTGAATGAAAATGGCAGACTCGCGCAAAGCTTTTCAGGTAAACCTTTACCATATCTGGAGATAGCAGCTGATGAAACTCATGCAAAATATGTCACTAAAGTCTTAAATTCCAAACAGTTTGTTTGGAAGAAGATAAGATTGTTGGAAAAATATTTCCGCCATGCCTCCATGGTTTGATTTCACATTTTCGGGACTTGTGGGTATCCCAAACAAGTACCAACAAGTAGGAAATGTTATTTTAGCATAATAGGGCCCCTTTAAGTGAACAACGTTGCAATCTAAAACAGTACAATAGTCAATACAAACAAGTATCAAATAATTATGGTGGCATATTACTTACAGTCGTGGTCAAAAGTTTACATACACATAATGTCATGGCTGTCTTGAGTTTCCAATAATTTCTACAACTCTTATTTTTTTTGTGATAGTGATTGGAGCACATACTTGTTGGTCACAAAAAAAACATTCATGAAGTTTGGTTCTTTTATGAATTTATTATGGGTCTACTGAAAATGTGAGCAAATGTGCTGGGTCAAAAGTATACATACAGCAATGTTAATATTTGGTTACATGTCCCTTGGCAAGTTTCACTGCAATAAGGCACTTTTGGTAGCCATCCACAAGCTTCTGGTTGAATTTTTGACCACTCCTCTTGACAAAATTGGTGCAGTTCAGCTAAATTTGTTGGTTTTCTGACATGGACTTGTTTCTTCAGCATTGTCCACACGTTTAAGTCAGGACTTTGGGAAGGCCATTGCAAAACCTTAATTCTAGCCTGATTTAGCCATTCCTTTACCACCTTTGACGTGTGTTTGGGGTCATTGTCCTGTTGGAACACCCAACTGCGCCCAAGACCCAACCTACCGGGTTGATGATTTTAGGTTGTCCTGAAGATGTCAGGTTCAAACACTGATGAAATCTATTAAACAAGACAAGAAGCAAAGAATTAAACAGAGACAGAATTAAATTTGGCTCAAATTGAGGAGAGATGCCTGGACACTGTACCCTTGCACAGTGTATCAACACGCTCTGGCGAAAGATTGTACGCCACCTCTTTTACCTGGACTTTCCCTGATTACATTGCAACAGCTGTTTCCAAGGGACATGGGTCGTAAACAGCCATCGCCTTTGATTACAGAACAGTTCAAAAGAAAAAGGTTGTAAACAGTTCACAGAAAAGGTTGTAAAACAGTTCAAAGAAGCGGCGCCTGGAGGGGAGTCTGGTCCTGCTTCCTCTTCGCTTTTGTAGTTATTGGGTCAAGACAATATCGTTCTGTTGATTACGATACATCAAAGAAACAGAACACTTTCATGTTGCTTTCCCATCCTACACAGTGGAGTTTTACAAGCCTTCCTCTTGGTAGGTTCAAAGACAGCTTTTGTCATCTCGCCGGGAACTCATTTCAACACAAAGTTTTGTGATAACTTAGATACAATTATTCTAACAGAATAATTTGGAGGTAATTCTCCTTTTTCATTGTCCCATTTACTCTCTGTAAAGCATCAGTTCCATTGGCAGCAAAACAGGCCCAGAGCATAATACTACCACCACCATGCTGGAGGGTAGGAAGGGTGTTCCTGGGATTAAAGGCCTCGCCTTTTCTCCTCCAAACATATTGCTGGGTATTGTGGCCAAACAGCTCAATTTTTGTTTCATCTGACTACAAAACTTTCTTCCAGAAGGTCTTATATTTGTCCATGTGATCAGCAGCGAACTTTAGACGATCCTAGTCTTTTGACCACGACTGTACAAAGTCTCCATTATTAGAAAGTATCCAATAACAAATCATTTAAGTTACTTTGTCGTGAGCTTAACTTAATGAATTATTGTGGCCCATAGGTGTCACAAAAACAATGAACACCCCACTTTAATTTAAAGACAGCATGAGTCCATTCCAGATGGTTAATGATAAATAGGTTTGTGTTTTTTCATACCTACTACTTCACTTGATCAAGTCTTTTCTAACATCCCACACACCAAAATAGTAAAAGTATGAATGATTTCTGCTCGTACCGTATCGGATCAATATTGGTATCGGCCAATACCCAATCAAATATCGATATTTTCCTCTTCATCGCTAGACGTTGTTGACATTGCCATCTTGGATCTGCGCGGCTACCTGATTGGTCGAATGTGAAGCATGTGACAAAAACGTCACCTCTTGGGATGAAAATATTGTTACGCCAAGCAAGAAATAGTCCCGACTTTAAACACTAATTTAAAAAAATTTGCCTTGATGTCAAGTGGAGAACTTTTTTTTTTCTCATTGAAAACTAAAATATATTTTTTAAGAACCAAAAATGACTTAGTGCCCAGACATGGGAACGAGATTAAACGAAAAACGGGTTCACCATACGGCCTATGTCTTGCTCTGTATATTGTACAGTATTTTGTATTTTGTATAGTGTTTTGCATATTGTACAGGATTGCTTATTATTTTTATTGGATAGTAGTCTGTTTATTTCAATTCTTTTTTTTTTTTTTTTAATTACCTATTGTGTAATGTATTTTTATCCCATATTTGTTCCCACTACCGCACCTTAAATTGGAGTCCTTAATCTCGTTATATGCAAATATAATGACAATAAAGTCCATTCTGTTCTATTCTATTCTATTCTATTCTATTGTATCGGAAGTGAAAAAGATGAACCCTTACTTTTACACAACAGTCAAATATGCTGTATAAAGGTGACAATAAATATTTCCCCTTTCAGGTGAAAATCAAACTCCCAGACAGCAAAGCGTCAGACGTTACCCTGGACGTGAAAGAAAAGTTTCTTGACCTGCGGACACCTAAGTAGTAAGAAATGCTCTTTTAGTTTTCCTTTACATACGAGACGTTTCCATCTACATCCTTTCACTACACTCTTCTTTAAAGATGCATGACGCCTGGGGCCGTACTTATCAAGCTTCTTAGAATTACTCCTAAGAAGTCTGCTAAGAGTTGACTTAAGAGTAAATCAATTCTTCGCTGAAAGCTGCACTTAAAAGTTAGTTATCAAGCCTCTTACTCACACTTTCAGCGAAGTGTAGGACTGAATCTTAAGTGTCACACTCAGAGCTGAATTACGACATTACTATGTGCCGTAAACGGAATTTTAGGTGACGTCATTTCTGTGTCCATAGAAATGACCAATCACGGAAGGGAATCCGTTGTCTAAGAATAAAGAAATATCTTGGAAATATTTAAGTGGACAATGGGAGTGTATATTTTGACAATAAACTACAAAATAATACAAAACAAACTAGTCCCCGCCGGCACTCACGCTACCGCTCCCTCTCTTCTCTCGCCCACACACTCACTGACGTCACTCACCTCACGGCCACACACATACGCTACTGTCATAACATTTTCTTTCCAATTCATTAATTAGGCAACTAATTTGAAACTGGTGTGGGTGGCTCTATATATACTAGCCCACTGCAGACACATGCAGAAATCAACAAGGAATCGAAAAGTATTAAATCTGTGACAAAAATAATATCCGCTCTGTCTAAACGATACCGTTTGATCAGCTGCTCGTCATCAAAAAAAACAAAACATTGTTCCGTTCCCTGAACGTTCGCGCACGTCTCTCTCGCCTCAGTGCCATCCCCTGCTGGCAACTCCTAACCACTTAAGACTCCTCTGAAGGTCTCTTAAATATCGTGGAGAGTAGGAGTGATTCTTAGACTTAAGAACGTTGATAAAAAGCTTTTATTCTTAAGTTTGAGAGTAGGACTACATTTCGCAAATTCTCAGGACTTAAGTGTAAAATGGCACTCTAAGAAGCTTGATAAGTACGGCCCTGGTCTCTAACCTGCAATTATTGTCTTACCTTTGCAGTAAACTGGGTCTCCATCTCCCACACCCCGTCCTCCACCAGGAGGGCAAGGCCCAGTTCTTTAGCGAGAGGGAAGAGCTAGAAGTGACTCTTCTCATGAATCGACCGCTGGATGCTGTCAACATGCCGTGAGACAGAACCGCTCCGGCCCATAAAAGTACGTCCGGCCTGGATCGGATTCAGGTGGACCCTCTTGATGGCCTAGATCAGGGGTGTCAAACTCATTTTAGCTCAGGGGCCACATAGAGGAAAATCTATTCCCAAGTGGGCGGGACTGGTAAAATTATGTCATGATAACTTTAAAATAAAGACAACTTCAGATTGTTTTGGTTGTTTAAAAATACAACAAGCACAATCTGAAAACATACAAATAATAGTAATGTTTTTTTTTTTACACTTACATGTTGCTGTTCATAGTAGTCTATCTTCATTTGTCGTGATTTATAATTTCTGAATAAATGATGTGATAATATTTGTGAGTGTGGCAGAGTTTTAAAATGCTCTCATTGGTGTAAAATTGTAATCTATCAGAGGATGTAATACATAGTAATATCAAAATCTAATTACAGGATGTTATTAATGTAATTCAAAGTCAATCAATCAATCAAAGTTTACTTATATAGCCCTTAATCACACATGTCTCAAAGGGCTGCACAAGCCACAACGACATCCTCGGCTCAGATCCCACATCGGGGCAAGAAAAAACTCAACCCAATGGGCACAATGAGAAACCTCAGAGGGGACTGGGGACCGGGGCGATGTCGAGTGGATCTAGTTCAGTGTTTTTCAACCACTGTGCCGCGGCACACTAGTGTGCCGTGAGACACAGTCTGGTGTGCCGTGGGAGATTATCTAATTTCACCTATTTAGGTTAAAAATATTTTTTGCAAACCAGTAATTATAGTCTGCAAATGATGTGTTGTTGTTGAGTGTCGGTGCTGCTTAGAGCTCGGCGGAGTCCTTACCGGGGTCATATGATTTTTTTCCTGCATTTAAAATACTTCCTCGTGAGCTACATAACAAGTGATAGTGGTTCTTTAGTCAAAATGTTGCATAGATTTAGTTTTACGGACCTATCTCTTCATAATGTGCCGTTTTGTCTTATTTATGTGCTGAAGTCCTCCTGCAGGCAAGCCCCTTCAACTGCATCTCCACCCCGTCAGCCATGTTGTAGTTTTTAGGGTTTCCATATCGAGTCTACTGGTAGACCTACGTTTGAACTATACGCTATTTTGTATTAGAAAGGGGCGACAGCAAATTATTTTAACCTGCATGTGCTTGTGCAAGAAGATAGAGAAAAAGAAGGAACTTATTGACTACAACTGAATAAAAATGGCAGACTCGCGCAAAGCTTTTCAGGTAAACCGGAGATAGCAGCTGACGTAACTAACGCAAAATATGTCACTAAAGTCTTAAATACCAAACAGCTTGTTTGGGGGCAATTTTGGAAGAAGATAAGATTGTTGGAAAAATATTTCCGCCATGGCTCCATGGTTTGATATCACATTTTCGGGACTTGTGGGTATCCCAAACAAGTACCAACAAGTAAGAAACGTTATTTTAGCATAATAGGGCCCCTTTAAGTGAACAACGTTGCAATCTAAAACGGTACAATAATTGCCAATTATTTATAAATTGCATCATTTACAAACAATTGAGAAATAATAATAATCAAAATAAGGTGTATTTTGTTTGTTTTTTTGATGCGCCAAAGTTTTATTTTTTTAAATATACACCTTTATTTATAAATTTCAACATTTACAAACACTTGAGAAATGATAATCAAAGTAAGTACAAAAACAGTACAAAACAGCGCCAGGGGGTTGTAAATTCAAAGTAACTAAAAATAGAATGAAAAATGTATACACTACCGTTCAAAAGTTTGGGGTCACATTGAAATGTCCTTATTTTTGAAGGAAAAGCACTGTACTTTTCAATGAAGATAACTTTAAACTAGTCTTAACTTGAAAGAAATACACTCTATACATTGCTAATGTGGTAAATGACTATTCTAGCTGCAAATGTCTGGTTTTTGGTGCAATATCTACATAGGTGTATAGAGGCCCATTTCCAGCAACCATCACTCCAGTGTTCTAATGGTACAATGTGTTTGCTCATTGGCTCAGAAGGCTAATTGATGATTAGAAAACCCTTGTGCAATCATGTTCACACATCTGAAAACAGTTTAGCTCGTTTAGCTACAAAACTGACCTTCCTTTGAGCAGATTGAGTTTCTGGAGCATCACATTTGTGGGCTCAATTAAACGCTCAAAATGGCCAGAAAAAGAGAACTTTCATCTGAAACTCGACAGTCTATTCTTGTTGTTAGAAATGAAGGCTATTCCACAAAATTGTTTGGGTGACCCCAAACTTTTGAACGGTAGTGTATATACAATAAACAAAGTGCAAAGCCATAGGCTCACTCAATTTCAGTAAATAACTTAAATTTTGAACACAGCATCATCGTTTTCACAGCTTTTTGGTTGTTGAGGTAGAGAGTGTTTTAATGTAGAGTTCTAGATGCACCAAATTAAGTTTTAAACTCGATTTGCCATGAATTGATTTACGTGGACCCCGACTTAAACAAGTTGAAAAACGTATTCGGGTGTTACCATTTAGTGGTCAATTGTACGGAATATGTACTGAACTGTGCAATCTACTAATACAAGTCTCAATCAATCAATCAATAGCCGGTGTGACGTCATTCACGTGTTAGCCACAGGCTGTCAGCTGAACAACACCATGATGTTTGGTTGATCAAAAGTGCACAAAATTTATCTTTGTAAATGCATTTTTTTTTTTTTACCAGGCAACCTTAATGCGCCAAACTTATTGGAATAAAATCAAAATCAACTTGGCCGTGGTGGGTTCTGGTGACGTCACGGTCACGTGACTGTCATTTCCGCCACAACAATACAAGTCCCAACACTAGTAAAGCTAGCTCAGCTCGCTCTCTCTCTCCCTCCCTCCGCCCAACGCGCCTGGCTCTCTCGGTATGGCGGACGGCGAGAGGTCCCCGCTCCTGTCAGACCTGGGAGATGGTGCTCTCGGCAGCGGCAACGGAGGTCTGTCCCCCGGCGCGGCGCCTTACGGTGTGGCGGGCAAGCCGCAGAGTGAGTAGCGCCGCCGCCACCTGTGCTCGCTTCTCTTCTACGCCCCACTCGGCGGCATCCTCGTTAGCTTAGCATCCGGCTAGCTCGGCTGTGACAGCGGCAGAGCGCCGGGTCTGTCGTGCTCTCATTTGGGGACGTTCTGTCTGGGTGTTCCCTCCCTGCCTACTGCAACAAAATGAGTTCCTTCATTCGAGAACGTTCTCTACTGACCGGAAGCCATTAGTACACTAACTAGCTAACCCTGTTGTTTTAGCCTGGGAGCTAGCTCTTGTTAGCACCCAGAAGTGCTCATAAAACGCCACACTTTGCGTGTCATCCTAGTCGCGACTCAGCTTTAGGTGATATTAACTCGGTTGCATGTCTTTGAGCAGCGGTGCGTCGTGGAATGTAAACATTATTCAGCTAATTGTGGCGCTTCGCTAGCGAGCAAAGCGAGAAAACACCTGTTTTGATTGACACACCAAACAGCCATTCGGAAGACAACGGTGGGCGGGTTCAATAGTGCTCTAAACCAATGACAGACCGATGAGGCGATGGCTGGCTTCAAATAATGCAACGTCCATGCAATGTCAAGCGTAATTTTAAACTGTACAGCTCCACTAATGGACATTGGAGTGTTACTTTCAAAGGCAAAATTAAAGTATTGCTAGAAACATAATTTTATATGTATAGTACATGTTTCAAAAAGAAAAAAGCATAAAACACAGTATATTTAAATATACTAAATGTAAAAAAAGGGAATAAATATTCAAAATAATCTAGTTTGGTTACGCCAGGGGTGGGGAACTTATGGCTCTCGAGCCAGATGTGGCTCTTTCGATGACTGCATCTGGCTCTCAGATAAATCGTAGCTGACATTGCTTAACACGATAAGTAATGAATAATTCCGCTGGTAATCCATCCATCCATCCATCCATCTTCAACCGCTTATCCGGAATCGGGTCGCGGGGACAACAGCTCCAGCAAAGACCCCCAGACTTCCCTCTCCAGAGCAACATTTGTGACTTCCTCCTGGGGAATTCCGAAGCGTTCCCAGGCCAGAGAGGAGATGTATTCCCCCTATCGTCCTTGGCCTGCCGCGGGGTCTCCTCCCAGTGGGACGTGCAACGAGGACCTCCCTAGGGAGACGCTCGTGAGGCATCCGCACGAGATGCCCGAACCACCTAAGCTGGCTCCTTTCCAAGCTGGTAATCACAGTGTTAAAAATAACGTTGAAAATATAAAACATTCTCATGCATTTTAATCCATCCATCCGTTTTGTACCGCACCTGTTCAAGAAGTCGCATTAATGGTAAGAAGTATTTTATTTATTATTGGTTAGCTTCAGAATAACAATGTTATTAAAAAGAATAACAGACTTATTATACTCAAAAAATGTTGGTCTTACTTAAAAATGCACGCATTTAGTTGTATTCAGTGTTAAAAAAATATTATATGGCTCTCACGGAAATACATTTTAAAATATTTGGCTTTCATGGCTCTCTCAGCCAAAAAGGTTCCCGACCCCTTACATAGTATATATGATAATATAAACCAAGTCATTGTATTTCATTTAGGATTATTTCATATCTTCATTTAAATACAAATATATTTTTATCTTTTTTAGATACAGTCAATAAATAATGTGAACATGTATCATAACATGGAAATCTAAGAGAACGTGTTGTGAATGAGGATGCTTGTGGACTGGGATTTTTTTTTGTTTTTGTTTTTTTTTTACACATTTTTATAAAAAAAAAACAGTTTTTCCAACGTATTCAATTTTAGACGATTTCTCTTCTTAGTTATTATTTCTCCGGCTGCAGAAAAGACCCGCTCACAGGGCACAGTGGAGGCGTCAGTGCGACACAGTTCGCGTATCGGTCACGTGACCAAAACAGCTCATGATCGGTCTCGTGACTTTCTAAAAGCGGTACGCGCACCGACACAGGGTTTTGCTCTATGAGCTCGACGCATGCGCCGATGCATCGGTGTTGCTGGACCCATCACTAGTATTGCTAGAAACGTAATTTTATATGGGACTTTATTGTATTATATGTATAGTACATGTTTCAAAAAGAAAAAAAGCATAAAACACAGTATATTTAAATATACTAAATGTAAAAAAGGGAATAAATATTCCAAATAATGTAGTTTGGTTACGCCATCATGAACGCAACACAAGGTTGTAAAAGTTTCAACTACAATTCTAAATAAGATGTCAAAAGCAAACTGAAATCAAATACACACAGCTTAAAGATTGATCAATACCTATTTATGATGATTTATCAAAATATAAAAGAAATGTACCTGAACAGAACGCTCATGATGGTTACACCAAAAAGTAACGCTATGAATCGCGGGTCATTTTTATGCTATTTCCAAGCATCTCATTTTTATTATCGTTGATTTTAAATGGTCAAACTAATGCATATTATATATGCATGCCCTAGTAAACAAAAAAAAAGTCATTTATTTCGATTGTTGCATTTTGAAGTACATTTGTGTAGGTGGGTGCGAATGTACCCATTACCAGAGCTGTACACTAAAACATTTGTCTGTTTTTTTTTATACTAGAAACATTTAAAATATAACCGGTAATAATACAGTCATTTTAACCATTTCCACTTTCTTTATTCCTCTTTGTTCACTGCTCGCTGTACATATCCTACGAAGTCAGACCTACACTGTTTCAATGTCCATTTCTCAGATGATGCAATTGTTAATGACTGAAGTGCTGATATCAACCAAACCTAACCCCTCCGCCCCAACCCCACCCCACGAATTGTAAATAATGTAAATAATTCAATGTATATACTCTGATGATTAACTTGTGTGATGACTGTATTATGCTGATAGTATATATTTGTACTAGGGCTGCAACTAACAACTAATTTGATAATCGATTAATCTGTCGATTATTACTAAAAGAGACAAACTACATTTCTATCCTTTCCAGTATTTTATTGAAAAAAACCAGCATACTGGCACCATACTTATTTTGATTTTTGTTTCTCAGCTGTTTTTAAATGTTGCAGTTTACAAATAAAGGTTTATTAAAAAAAATAAAAGTAGCCTCTGCGCATGCGCATAGCATAGATCCAACGAATCGATGACTAAATTAATCGCCAACTATTTTCCTAATCGATTTTAATCTATTTAATCGATTAGTTGTCGCAGCCCTAATTTGTACCATGAATTGATTTACGTGGACCCCGACCTAAACAAGTTGAAAAACTTATTCGGGTGTTACCATTTAGTGGTCAATTGTACGGAATATGTACCGTACTGTACAATATACTAATAAAAGTTTCAATCAATCAATCAATCAATTCTCTGGGTTGGATTCCCTCTCAGCATTCCAGGAGTGTTTTTCTTCCAAAGCTGCTTTCAGCAGAACTCGAGACCAAATCTTATTAGCTTGTTAATCATAAGAGGTCACTTGTCACGGGAACTCAACCCCAGTCCGTTGCACAACACTAATGTCTGCGCCGTTGTTTGTCACGAATGCTTACTACTCCATTTTCATTGTGTTCTGCTCAGGCTTCCCGCCGTTTCCCAGCCCCACTCAGCCTTCCGTGCTCCTCGGGGAAGACCCGCCGCCGTATTCCCCTCTCACCTCACCGGAGAGTGGCAGCGCCCCTGTCATCAGCTGCAGGGTGTGCCAGAGTTTGATATCGGTGGAGGGGAAAATCCACCAGCATGTGGTCAAGTGTGGTGTCTGCAATGAAGCCACAGTAGGTGCCAAACCGGATCTTCTCAGGACTACCACATACTGGGGTGGACCACAATCTATTGCCTCCACCAAGGAGTTTTCATTGCTTCATTTGGTTGTTTGGGTGGCAGGATTGCAAAAAAATACATAACTAATTATTTTAAAGGGGTCCTCTAATGATTTTTTTTCTACATTTAAAAACCTTCCCTGTGATCTACATAACATGTAATAGTGGTTCTTTGGTCAACATTTTCCATAGATTGTTTTACAAACTACAGTATTTCAAGCCGCTATCAAACCGTCTCTTCGGGATGCGCTGTTTTCTGGGCAATCTTATTTATGTGCCTCCACTTCGACAGCGTCTTTGCCCTGTCATCATTTTGTAGTTTTTAGCGCTTCCATATGGAGTCTAGAAATGGCAACATCCGAGAAAAGATGTGCATGTATGAGCCACTCTGGCCACAACAACAAGATAGAGACAAATAACGAATTTATTGACTACGTCGACTACAATGGTGGACTTGCGCAAAGCACTATGGGTAAATATCTACCATATATGGAAATATCCGCTGATGTCGCAATTGGGAACAATTTTACTTATGGGGCAAATTCCGAACAGCTTGTTTGGAGGAAGTATAAAAGAAGGCAAAATTGTTTCTTAAATATCTTTGCAATGGTTTAATTTCAAATTTTAGGGACTTATGCAAATCCCAAATAAACAAAAACAGGTACCATTAGCTAAGAACATTTGTTTTTGCCTATTAGGTCCCATTTAAAACTTTGGGAAGGGCTGGTTTTTAGGCCAAAGGAGCAGCCATGTAAGTTTGGTATGCAATCAGGAATATTTAGCAACATAGTGAATTCAGCAAAATTGACATTTTTCTCATTTTCTTATTGATAAATAGTATAAACTCTCACAGACAGCAATCCTCAATCATGACAAATGTCATATACTATATAAATCAAATAATGCCTCCCTTTTATCCCAAATGACGGTAATTTAATTTAGTGTGACCTGATACCCCTAATTGTTGTACACTTTTGTATGTAACTACCGTATATGAAAATTTGACATCACTGTTATTGTGACCAACATTACCATGGTTATTATCACGATAGTTAAATCTGCTCAAAAAGTAGTTAAACACACCCTGACATCCTTTAACCATGCTTTATCAAAATAAATTATACACACAATACAATTAATATCTTAATACATATTACTCTGAAGATAAAACAGCCTGTGGGTTTAATGTGCACAATTGCTCAGACAATAATGTGGTTTATTACATTGGAGGAGTGTTGTACGGTATACCGGTATGAGTATAGTACCGCTGTACTAATTAATCATATTCGGTACTATACCGCCTCTAAAATGTACCGGTCCCCCGACCCCAGCCCCCCCCGTCGTCGTCAAGTCGCGTCATTGTTGGTTTTACGAGAAGAGGAGCATGTTCGACAGCGCACAATCATGCAGTGATTACAAACAGACAATGTGTGTAGACAGAAAAGGGAGAACGGATGCATTTTGGCTTAAAAACTAACGATAAAAGTGAAGCTATAACACTGAAACATCCTCAGAAAGAGGTGCTTTAAGACATGGCTAGCTAGTTAGCGGCTAAAGTCCAGCCGCAGTCGGCAAGTGTTTTAGCTACTTCTAAAGTACTAATCCTTGCCTGAATGGTGACGAATAAAGTACGTTTCTTACAAGTATCATCCCTGCAGGACCAGGAATAGCTAAACATGCTTCACTACACACCGTAGCTCACAATTGTCAAAATGTAAACAAACGCCATTGGTGGATCTGCACCTGACATCCACTGTAATGATACAAAGTACAGAAGCATATCTAGTCAATACTACTGTTGCATCGATATTTTTTAGCACCACAAAATCTTTTTTAGTTTAAAAAAAAATTAACTCAGGAAATATGTCCCTGGACACATGAGGACTTTTAATATGACCAATGTGTGATCCTGTAACGACTTGGTATTGGACTGATACCTAAATTTGTGGTATCATCCAAAACTAATGTAAAGCATCCAAACAACAGAAGAATAACTGATTATTATATTTTAACAGAAGTGTAGATAGAACATGTTAAAAGAGAAAGTAAGCAGATATTAACAGTAAATGAACAAGTACATTAATAATTCATTTTCTACCGCTTGTCCCTCATAATGTTGACAAAATAATATAATGATAAATGACACAATAAGTTACTGCATATGTCAGTAGACTAAATTAGGAGCCTTTGTTTGTTTACTTACTACTAAAAGATAAGTTGTCTCGTAGTCACTATTTTATTTAAGGACAAAATTGCAATAAGAAACATAAGGTTAATGTACCGTAATAATTTTTAAAAAAAAAAAGCCAATAATGCAATTTTTGTGGTCCCCTTTATTTACAAAAGTATCAAAGTACCGGAAAGTATCTAAATACATTTTAGTACCAGTACCAAAATATTGGTATCGGGACAACAACAAAGTATGACGTTTCTAATAGGGAAATACGTTAATTTGTCTTGTGTTAATGTTAGCGTTTAAGATAGCAAGCTAGTTGTCCTCTAGCGATTAGCGAGCTCGTTGTCAGCTAGTGATAAGCGAGTTAATTGCAAGCTAGCAGTTAGTGGCGCTCGCTCCCAACTAGCTATTATTGGCGCTGGTTAACGGCAACAGCTGCTACCTACCGATTAGTGACTGCCATATAGTGTTTATAGCACACTGGCTTTTTTTTTCCAAGAAATGAGTGGTATCACCAGTCTTTGAATTTATCGAATCACCCTCATCAATCACGGTTTTCCAGTCATTTAAATTTTAAATGGAAGTACTAACCGCTAGTTTTATTGCGATCTGACATTAATACTGGTAATCTGATTACATCTTTATCTCGACAGACACCGCTCAGAGAGCACATGGAGCATCTGTAAAGCTGAAGCATACAATTGAGTTCAAATGGAGTGTGCAACATCCTGGTGGAAAAAGCCGCTCAGCTTTTAAACAGTGGGATTGCTCTGCCTTGGTGGAGGTCCCTGCTCCACTGAGTCACATTCTAGCGAACAGCGTGACCAATCCATGCTGCTTTAACCTTACCTAGCTGCGGATGAAAGTAAAGCACTTGTGTGATCCTCTGCTCTTGGTTTTTACAAATCCTAGCGCGAGGCTCTGCAGTCGCAACTTGTCTGTAAAGCAGCTCACATGATCACATTGTTGCCAGACGGGGTTTTTTTCACCCTTTCTGCAGCAGCAAACAAAAGACCTCAGTCCTTGCCTGCAGGCAGTGGAAAATGCAGGTGCACCATCTTTCTTTGCAAGTTCAGCGGTTAAGGTGTTAACTATGTCTCGGAGGTGCCACACTAGTGTATTGGAAGTATGTTTGCCTTGATGCCGGAATTTAGATCCTCTTTTCAGTACAAGTACACTGTAACTGCACTTATATCACATACAACTATGAATCGATTAGAGAAAAGCTTCCATTCATTTTCTGTTGCTTCAATTAATTGTTTATTGAGTGTTATTAATACAAATTTATCAAATCTGAACCGCATGGAGTGCCCAGAAATTTAAATACAGGGCCATAGATCAAGGGTGATGGGTCAAATGCAGAGAATAATTTCGCCACACCTAGTGTGTGTGTGACAATCATTGGTACTTTAACTTTAACTTAACTTTATAATTTCCATATGACCGCTGAAATAACACACACACATGAGAGCGGTGGTGTGTGGGTGCTGTGATCTGTCGGATGGCAAATAGCTAAGAGTTTTCTTTAAAATACAATTTTCAATGTGCATTTATTATGTAAAAAGAATGCAGGTTATAGCAATCATTAAAAAAAATTTCGACTATTTTCCCTATAACACCCTTTTTTTTTTTTTTTGAAACTTACGTTTTATTGGAATTTTTAGAGGGAACAAATATACAGTTCGTAGATTTGCATATAGTTGAAGTTAGGGATGTCCGATAATATTGGACTGCCGATATTATTGGCTGCTAAATGCTGTAAAATGTAATATCAGAAATTATCGGTATCGGTTTCAAAATTATCGGTATCTGTTTCAAAAAGTAAAATTTATGACTTTTTAAAACGGCGCTGTGTACACGGACGTAGGGAGAA
The DNA here is from genome assembly GCF_033978785.1 of Entelurus aequoreus. Taxonomy (NCBI): domain Eukaryota; kingdom Metazoa; phylum Chordata; class Actinopteri; order Syngnathiformes; family Syngnathidae; genus Entelurus; species Entelurus aequoreus. The sequence continues at coordinate 48,768,246 of NC_084746.1, read as the reverse complement.
GTACAGAGCGCCAATAAACCTTAAAGGCACTGCCTTTGCGTGCCGGCCCAGTCACATAATATCTACGGCTTTTCACACACACAAGTGTGTGAAAATGCAAGGCAAACTTGGTCAACAGCCATACAGGTCACACTGAGGATGGACGTATAAACAACTTTAACACCGTTACAAATATGCGCCACACTGTGAACCCACACCAAACACGAATGACAAACACATTTCGGGGGAACATCCGCACCGTAACACAACATAAACACAACAGAACAAATACCCAGAACCCCTTGCAGCACTAACTCTTCCAGGACGCTACAAAATACACCCCCTAGCCCCCCACATCAACCCCACCCATCTCAACCTCCTCATGCTCTCTCAGGGAGAGCATGTCCCAAATTCCAAGCTGCTGTTTTGAGGCATGTTAAAAAAAAAAAAGCACTTTGTGACTTCAATAATAAATATGGCAGTGCCATGTTGGCATTTATTTCCATAACTTGAGTTGTTGTATTTTGGAAAACCTTGTTACATTGTTTAATGCATCCAGCGGGGCATCACAACAAAATTAGGCATAATAATGTGTTAATTCCACGACTGTATATATCGGTATCGGTTGATATCGAAATCGGTAATTAAGAGTTGGACAATATCGGAATATCGGATACCGGCAAAAAAGCCATTATCGGACGTCTCTAGTTGAAATATTGCAAATCTTAAGAAAAAGACAGAAATAATATCGTAATTTGTTCAAAATAAATAAAATACAAATCAAAATGCTTGTGGGAACAAAGTGGACAATTTATTAAGAAAAAAATGTATGATACTTATGTTTGGTTGGAAAGCACCTTTTTGACAATAAGTAGCCTAGTGGAAGGGTGAAGAAATATATATGTATATATACATATATATAAATGTATATATACATACAGTATATATATATATATATATATATATATATATATGTATACGTGTATATATATATATATGTATATTATATATATATATATATAATATACATATATGTATGTATATATATATATATCGGATAAGACACACTTTATATACACATATATATATATATATATATGTATATGTGTGTATATGAAATGTGTCTTATCCGATTACTCGATTAAGTGAACAAACTAATCGATAGATTACTAAAATAATCGATAGCTGCAGCCCTAAATACACTAACTTTCAGGAGTGGGACAGGAGGACGCAACTGTTAGCAACAATAGCATAGCTAAGTGAGCTACATGCTGGCATTACATCCACATCAAAAAACATGACTGACGGATAGTTAGCAGGGTGTATTTTAAGATGTGTAGCCTGCTTTTTACTAAGTTGTCCTTTTGTGTGAATTGGCTTCCCACACGTGCGCACAGTGTGCAGTCTCATTTAGTTAGAGCCAGGTCAGTGTCATTTACAGCTAATGTTTAAATGTAGTTTTTCTTGTAATAAAAGCTTTTAAGGAAATGTAAGAGAGTTGGTGTTCCTTTGCAAGACCAAGAAACAGTTGAAAAGTCTCATGTGTGTCTCTTTATTTTTGCAGCCCATTAAGAACGCTCCAACAGGCAAGAAATATGTCCGCTGTCCTTGCAACTGTTTGCTCATCTGCAAAGTCACCTCCCAGAGGATCGCTTGTCCTCGGCCATACTGGTGAGATGCACTTTCTCGGCAAGGCGTGTGTGTGTGAGTGAGTGTCTGAGTCTGTGTGTGAGAGAGATAAAGAAAACAAGGAACTCGGGGACGTTTACGGGCTACAAGGCTAAGCAAGCCGATGGGAGAACAAGCTCATTATGGCAGCTGCTTTGTTTGTTCCTGCATCATTTGTCTCCTTTGAGATTTCTCCGCAACACTGAACAGAATTTAGAAAATTGCTCAAAAATGAACATATCCGCTGACAATTATAGTGCTGTGTTAAGTACAAGTAGAGCAGTTATACATCACTAAAACTATACCAGGAGTATTATGGTGTTTCGAACTTGCGTATGAAATGAATATTGAACATGGCTGAATTAATGAAGTGGTTTAAAGGCGTGAATTCAAATTTTTTTAATGAAGACAGCTGCTTTTTACATTTCAAATCTGTGTCAGGAAATCGTTTAATATACATTTTCTGCCTCATTAATCTTGCTCCATTAGATTTATATTTTTAAAGGTCAGTTTTTGAAGGATAATTATCTCCCGACTGGATTTCATCTCCACAATCTAACATTTGTGTGTGTGTGTGCTCTCATTTTAGTAAGCGGATAATCAACTTGGGTCCGGTTCATCCCGGCCCAGCCAGTCCCGACCCCCAGCCAGCCGGGGCCCGGGTCTCGTGCGGACACTGCAGCAACACCTTTTTGGTACGCAGCCTCTCTGTGATTTGAAACACTTTGAGCTTACACTCTTATTATTGTTCACAAATCTGTCTAAATCTGTGATAGTGAGCATTTCTTCTTTGCCGAGATAATCCATACCACCTCACATTTGTGGCATATCAAAATGCTGATTAAACAGCGTGATTATTGCACAGGTGTGCCTTAGGATACCCACAATAAAAGGCCACTCTAAAATGTGTAGTTCTTTTCTCACAGCACAATGCCACAGATGTCGCAAGTTTTAAGGGAGCGTGCAATTGGCATGCTGACTGCAGGAATGTCCACCAGGGGCCGTACTTATCAAGCTTCTTAGAGTGCCATTTTACACTTAAGTCCTGAGAATTTGCGAAATTTAGTCCTACTCTCAAACTTAAGAATAACAGCTTTTTTTCAACGTTCTTAAGTCTAAGAATCACTCTTACTCTCCACGATATTTAAGAGACCTTCAGAGGTGTCTTAAGTGGTTAGGAGTTGCCAGCAGGGGATGGCACTGAGGCGAGAGAGACGTGTGCGAACGTTCAGGGAACGGAACAATGTTGTTGTTTTTTTTGATGACGAGCAGCTGATCAAACGGTATCGTTTAGACAGAGCGGATATTATTTTTGTCACAGATTTAATAGTTTTCGATTCCTTGTTGATTTCTGCATGTGGCTGCAGTGGGCTAGTATATATAGAGCCACCCACACCAGTTTCAAATTAGTTGCCTAATTAATGAATTGGAAAGAAAATGTTATGACAGTAGCGTGTGTGTGTGGCCGTGAGGTGAGTGATGTCAGTGAGTGTGTGGGCGATAGAAGAGAGGGAGCGGTAGCGTGAGTGCCGGCGGGGACTAGTTTGTTTTGTATTATTTTGTAGTTTATTGTCAAAATATACACTCCCATTGTCCACTTAAATATTTCCAAGATATTTCTTTATTCTTAGACAACGGATTCCCTTCCGTGATTGGTCATTTCTATGGACACAGAAATGACGTCACCTAAAATTCCGTTTACGGCACATAGTAATGTCGTAATTCAGCTCTGAGTGTGACACTTAAGATTCAGTCCTACACTTCGCTGAAAGTGTGAGTAAGACGCTTGATAACTAACTTTTAAGTGCAGCTTTCAGCGAAGAATTTATTTACTCTTAAGTCAACTCTTAGCAGACTTCTTAGGAGTAATTCTAAAAAGCTTGATAAGTACGGCCCCAGAGCTGTTGCCCGTGAATAGAATGTCCATTTCTCTAACATAAGCCGTCTCCAAAGGCGTTTTTAGAGAATTTGGCAGTACATCCAACCGGCCTCACAAACGCAGACCATGTGTAACCACACCACCCCAGGACCTCCACATTCAGTAGGTGCACCATAATCGTCTGAGACCAGCCACCCGGACAGCTGCTGCAACAATTGGTTTGCATTTCTGCACAAACTGTGAGAAAGTGTCTCAGGGAAGCTCATCTGCATGCTCGTCGACCTCATCGGGGTCTCGACCTGACTGCAGTTTGTCGTCGTAACAGACTTGAGTGGACAAATGATCACATTCGATGGCGTCTGGCACTTTGGAGAGGTTTTCTCTTCACAGCTGAATCCCAGTTTTCACTGTTCAGTGCAGGTGGCAGACAGCGTGTGTGGGAGAGCGGTTTGCTGATGTCAACTTTGTGGATCGAATGGCCCATGGTGTGGGTGGGGTTACGCTATGGGCCGGCGTACGTTATGGACAACAAACGGAAGTGCGTTTTATTGGTGGCATTTTGAATGCCCAGAGATATCGTGACGAGGTTCTGAGGCCCATTGTTGTGCCATTCACCCGAGACCATCAACTCATGTTGCAGCATGACAATGCACGGCCCCATGTTGGAAAGATCCTTACACAATTCCCCGAAGCTGAAAACATCCCAGTTAGACTTAGACTTCCTTTTGTTGTCATTCAAATGTGAACTTTACAGTACAGATAAGAACAACATTTTGTTGCATTAGCTCGTTGTAGTGCAGGATAAAAGAGCAATAATGTGCAGATATAAATAGATTACTGTACATATAAATATATTGCACTTTTTTATATGCATCCACGTTTGAGTATGTTTGGATGCTGTGGCTCGGCGTATACAACGCGTTCCAGTTCCTGCCAATATCTAGCAACTTCGCACAGCCATTGAAGAGGAGCGGACCAACAAAACCCCTAATAAAGCAAAACTGCACATTTCAGGGTGGCCTTTTATTGTAAGCAGTCTAAGGCACACCTGTGCAAGGATCATGCTGTTTAATCAGCATCTTAATATGCCACACGTGAGGTGGGATGGATTATCTTGGCGAAACAGAAGTGCTCACTAACACAGAGTTGTGAACAATATTTGGGACAAATAAGTCTTTTGTGTATATAGTAAACGTTTTAGAGCTTTGAATTCAACTCATGAAAAATGGGAGCAAAAACAAAAGTGTTGCGTTTATATTTTTGTTCAGTACAAATAAATGGAATCAAAAGTCAGCTTGCAATGGAACCTTTGGGAATCGCTCTATTTTGTCTATAGAGCGCTTAAAAAAACATCCAAACACTTCCATCAAGGTTTTATATACACACTGTGCGTATATATGTAATGTAATAACAGCCACATTCCTAATAACATGTAATATTTATGTATTTTGTTAATTCTAAGCATACAGCAGAAAATTACATTTAAAAAATGCAACACTTCGTTTGCTTTTTCCTTTGACAGCGTCACTGATTATTACTCACTGCGGACTTCATGGGAGCCAACAAACATAATAAAACATCACTTACTGTACAAGGTCTGCTCTTACTGGGACGCCGACTGCTAGGATGGTCATATATTTCCGTTTAGATGACGATTGACTCATAATCCTCACAAAGAAAAAAGGGGGTCGGACATAGCGTCTTTTTGTGTCTTTCTCGCCATTTTTGCATTTAAAGTAGATGCCAAAATTGACCTACTTGTCGGATCATGTCCTCATCCTTGTACATCAAAGTGAAAGACATGATCTAGAATAAAGTTTCCGCGGTACGAGGCGAGAAAGCAGCTCACCAGCTTATGACGTCGAAAAAGCAGCAACGACCTTGTTTGCTCTCTGTGACAATGTGCCCCTAAAAGTACCGTATTTTTCGGACTATGTCGCTCCGGAGTACAAGTCGCACCGGCCGAAAATGCATAATAAAGAAGGAAAAAAACATATATAAGTCACTCTGGGGTATAAGTCGCATTTTTTGGGGACATTTATTTGATAAAACCCAACACCAAGAATAGACATTTGAAAGGCAATTCAAAATAAATAAAGAATAGTAAACAACAGGCTGAATAAGTGTATGTTATTTGACTCATAAATAACCAACTGAGAACGTGCCTGGTATGTTAACGTAACATATTATGGTAAGAGTCATTCAAATAACTATAAAAAATAGAACATGCTATACGTTTACCAAACAATCTGTCACTCCTAATCGCGAAATCCCATGAAATCTTATACGTCTAGTCTCTTACGTGAATGAGCTAAATAGTATTATTTGATATTTTACGGTATTGTGTTAATAATTTCACACATAAGTTGCTCCTGAGTATAAGTCGCACCCCCGGCCAAACTATGAAAAAAAACTGCGACTTATAGTCTGAAAAATACGGTAGTTTGTCTGCATTAGCGCTTATAATAAGAATATCACCAATACTTGGGTAATATTCAGGTCACGAAATGCAACTGGAGTATTGTTGGCGCATTTTGGTGGTTCATTATAGGGCTTTATTGGCGGAAACCCCATTGTTCGCATACTTTTTTTGAATGTTTATTTACGAGTTAGAATGCATTAAAAATACTTATGTCTTCTTGTCACTCAATGATTGTTAACGATAAGCAAAATTCCAAAAAAAGTTCAGTTCCCCTTTTAAATTAGTTTGAGGTGTCAGGATTAGCGTTTCCAGTGTGAATTATTATTGTGCTATTTATTCAATTTAAATTGTATTGAATATTAAAATGTTAAAAAAGGTGTACATTGGCTCCAAATTAGCATGCATACATATACACTTTATCAGATTATTTCTTTATTCGCTGAGAAATAATGGAATAATTACAGAGGGGAAAACCCCCAGTGTGGGAGTCAATTCCTCAGTGTGTGCCTTTATCTGGACTTGTACCAAAATGGAACATGTTCTTCCTTAGCTTCTCCACAAAGTTCCATTAAAGATGGTTAAGTAGTTATTGTGTAGTTTTGCTAATTAACCAAGAAATAGCAATGGAAACATAAAAAAATGTTCTAGGTAGAGGCAATACAAAGCTGTGACACAGGTGGCACTGGTTGTTTAGCATTCACCGAGACCCTCCTAAATCTGAGACCGAGTCGACAATACAAGTTGTAATCTGTGCCCTGGCTGCTGTAGCACTGATCCTCTTGCCACTGATGGCCTGATAATGTTTTCTGTGCTTGCCATACAAATGATGTTCCTCCCAAAAAGAGAAGAATACACACAGATGTGCATTGTGCACTTGTGCAAATGACAAATTCACCTCATTCAGGAGCAAATTGTATTTTTTTTTTTACTCCTAATTTTTTTCCCCAGCACTACAAAGCACTTTGAAAGCCTCATTGCAGAACATCATCATTCAGAGTCCCTCTAATTTAGGTAGGAATTTATCTCGAAGCTGTCTCCGCGGATGCACACTTACCTAATTTAACAGCAGTCTAGCTGTGCAGTGTTCCCTCTTAAACCAAAGCAGGCATTTCTTTTGCTATAATTACTGGCTATTTTTCCATTGATGCAAACTTCTTTCCATTAAAGTCTCTACTGGGGTTGTGCTGACCACTATCGGATTTTTGTGAAAAAGTATGTGACCGCCATTTCAGATTAATTCCTTCTAATGCTGATCACAAACGCCGATCCTCTCTGGCGGACACTGTATTTTTCTTAGTTCCCTGGCTGGCAAGTGGCTGGCTAGCACACTGCAAAAACTGAAATCTAAGTAAGATTAAATATCCCAAATAGGGGCGATATTTGCTTATTTTCTGTCTAAGATAATTCTTCTCACTAAGCAGATTTAATGTTTGAGTGTTTTACTTGTTTTAAGTGTTTTGGTCCTAAATGATCTCAGTAAGATATTACAGCTTGTTGCTGAGATTTTATGACCTATATTGAGTAAAACATGCCTGAAACTAGAATATCAAGTGTTGCAAAGCTGTGTCATCAACACTCACAAGTATAAAACTACTTTTTTAAAGTAATAATTTCTTATTTCAAGCATGAAAAAAAAAAATCATGACTTTGACACAATTGTCTCATATTAAAACAGATGACAGCCAAATGAACTTTGCTGTTTTATTTTCAATGAAACAATAGAACAGACATACTCATATAGTAGTACAGTTGTTATTAGTGAGAATATACTTATTTTAAGGTATTTTTGGGTTCATTGAGGTTACCTAATTTTACTTGTTTTGGAAAATCTTGACAAGCCGAATTTTCTTGTTCTATTGGCAGATAATTTTGCTTAGTTCAAATAAAATACCCCTAATTTTTGTATTTTTTTTTCTTGTTTTTGAACACTGACTTTTTGCAGTGCAGCTAATTTTGTGTCTCCATACAGAGTGTGAAGCCGTATCGCCTAAGATCATAATAAGCATCTCCATTACGGCATATAAACTCTATTTCTTAATATCTTAAGTATCATTATAACGTATCATTATCAATGGAGGACGAGGCTAAATATGTTACAAACTGAGAGCAAGCCAGGAGCCGGCATGCTAATAGCTAAGGTAACTGCTAAGTTAGCTTGGAACAACTCCAAGAAATAAGTGCTTGGTTAGAAAACATAAAGTTGTACATATAAATTAACAAGTAGAAAAAAAAAAGTCTAGAGAGAGGATAACAACTCTTGGATTGTCAGCATTGTCACAGCCAGTACACGACATGAAAATGCTGGAATATACTCTCGCGTCACGTAGCTTGTGTCCCTTTTAACGACGTCTTGGTTCATTTATAGCTCCTCCGTGGGGGCTTGCACCTCAGGGTATGGAAGTATTATTGTAGCAAAATTATTTGCAAATGTGCATCTCAAACTGTGTGTGTGTATTCAGATCAGAATCGGCATCATAAAACCCTGATGGGAACATCTTTAGTCTCTACATGCTGGAATGTTGTATAGTTAAACGGCAATGGCAACATTTGTTAGATATCAGGTCATTATTGCATGAAAGTAATTGCACATCTCTGATGGTCATTTTGCTGCCTTTCTTCTGTCCTTCCAGTGGACCGAGTTCACTGACCGCACGCTGGCCCGCTGCCCGCACTGCAGGAAAGTGTGAGTAGTAATTCATCTATTTAAAAAAACAACACTTCACCGCAGCCAACTCCTCTCTCCAGTTTTACGTGCTGGTTTTCTACCGAGCCAATAAGCAGTAGGGCGTAATCCAACCTGTGACGCCTTAATACGTCTTAAATCAACTCTGAATTTGCTTGCGAACACTGGCTAGACTTTGAAGTTTTCCACCTTTCCTTCCTCTCAGAAGCTTCTTATTCCAGAGTTAGTTTGCATAGGCATCTGTTTCTTTCTGCATATTTAAAGAAGCTTCTATTTGCTTTGTGTTATCAGCTCGGACAGACCATAACTATAAATGCTTCAATTAATGCCTCTATTCATTCAACCCTGGACTTTCCTGTAGTCAACGGTTTGCAATGTTATCAATAAACTCATCAGCACTATTAATGCTGACTGGGCATTTTTCTCCTTACTGCTCTGACAACGTTGGTTTTATTTTTAAGGTGAATGAGGATTATCATCTCGACGTGTTATGTTTTATTATCCGAAAGGGACAAGCAGTAGAAAATGGATGGCTGGATTTGCTTAAATGTTAAATGTCTGATATAAGTGCTCCGATATAAGCAGTCCTGCAGTGCGTTTACTTGCTACGTGTTTAGTGCCAGTTAACATCTAAAGGACCTCCAATAAGCACAAAACATTGGTGTTTTAGTTGAGTTATTTACAAAATATATTGTATGTTGCCATTAGTGGACTGGACTCTCACATTATTAACTGTATCCACTCGGCATCCATTGCACCGTGCGGGGAGAGTCCCCACATCTGCGGTCCCTTCTAAGGTTCCCTGTTGTTTCCATTGGTTTGAGTTTTTTGTTGTTGTTGTGGCTTGTGCAGCCCTTTGAGACATTTGTGATTAAGGGCTGTATAAGTAAACTTTGATTGATTAGTGGTATTGTCACTCACCGCTGCCACCTACATGCACATACACAAAAGCAGTCCAAGAGAACAGTCATGTTGTTGTTAATAGAGATGTCCGATAATGGCTTTTTTGCCGATATTCCGATATTGTCCAACTCTTAATTACAGATTCCGATATCAACCGATACCGATATATACAGTCGTGGAATTAACACATTATTATGCCTAATTTTGTTGTGATGCCCCGCTGGATGCATTAAACAATGTAGCTTTACCATGAATTGATTAACGTGGACCCCGACTTAAACAAGTTGAAAAACTTATTCGGGTGTTACCATTTAGTGGTCAATTGTACGGAATATGTACTGTACTGTGCAATCTACTAATACAAGTTTCAATCAATCAATCAAAAACAAGGTTTTCCAAAATAAGAGAACAACTTCAACTCCAGTTATGGAAAAAGGTGCCAACATGGCACTGCCATATTTATTATTGAAGTCACAAAGTGCATTCTTTTTTTTAACATGCCTCAAAACAGCAGCTTGGAATTTGGGACATGCTCTCCCTGAGATAATCCTAATACCCATTATTGGGAAATACTATACTTTGACTTTCACAAAGTGCATTATTTTTTATTTTTTTAAACGTGGCTCAAAACAACAGCTACAAAAACAATGAAGGCACACAGCTTCAGTCCAGAGTATACTAGAGCATACTTGCCAACCTTGAGACCTCCGAATTCGGGAGATGGGGAGGGGGCGGGGTTGGGGTGGCGGGGTTTGGTGGTAGCGGGGGTGTATATTGTAGCGTCCCGGAAGAGTTAGTGCTGCAAGGCGTCGTGGGTATTTGTGCTGTTGTGTTACGGTGGGGACGTTCTCCCGAAATGTGTTTGTCATTCTTGTTTGGTGTGGGTTCACAGTGTGGCGCATATTTGTAACAGTGTTAAAGTTGTTTATACGGCTACCCTCAGTGTGACCTGTATGGCTGTTGATCAATTATGCCTTGCATTCACTTATGTGTGTGTAAAAGTCACATGTATTATGTGACTGGGCCAGCACGCTGTTTGTATGGAGGAAAAGTGGAAGTGACGACAGGTTGTAGAGGACGCTAAAGGCAGTGCCTTTAATGCACGCCCCCAATAATGTTGTCCGGGTGGAAATCGGGAGAATGGTTGCCCCGGGAGATTTTCGGGAGAGGCACTGAAATTCGGGAGTCTCCCGGGAAAATCGGGAGGGTTGGCAAGTATGCCCTACGTCCGTGTTTTACCGGATATGTACCGCTCCGTACAGCGGCGTTTTAAAAAGTCATTAATTTTACTTTTTGAAACCGATACCGATAATTTCCGATATTACATTTTAAAGCATTTATCGGCCGATAATATCAGCAGGCCGATATTATCGGACATCTCTAGTTGTTACGATAGGATATACTGTACATTCAATGATAGCTAATATTAGTAATTAAACTTTACTAAATCGCTATTATCAACTGACCACACAAAAAGCCAATGCGCCTGCGTGTTACAAACGGCCGTAGTTTACATCATTACATGCTAAAAGCCAGAAGAGGTGAGATATGATGCTTACTTACAACACTCTGGAAAATTAGAGGCCCTTAGGTATTCGCATAAAGGTTGCAAACAGTCACTTTAATTCAATCAGTTATTGTAGTCACTAGGTGTTGCCAAATAGCCAATGACCACTCCACTTCAACTTAAAGACAACATAAGTCCATTCCAGACGGTTTATAATAAATAGCTTAGTGTTTTTCATACACCCATGATATTGGACTAAATTGTCTTTTTTTGTAGCTTTTGTTGAAGATTCCTTTGATATTCTGTTGCTGCAGCTCCTCCATTGGACAGAGGTACCCCAGGAGGCGGAGCTTGTGGTGTTTTCTTCTCTGCTTGCTGTTCAGCATCTCCACTGCTGGTCTGATTGTAAGTAATGTTGCTGTGCACCTCGGTGCTAACATACGAGTGTGCTGTTGTGGCCGCAGGCTTGTTAAAAACTTACTTTTTATTCTGCCACGCTCACAGTGACATGAGTGCGAACAGCCTTTCTTTTTTTCCTAAGCTCAAAACCTTGTCGCCGCATAGAAAACAAGCTGATTACCATCACTGCCTCCATTTGTTGTGTCTGGCTTTTGAATTATTACGCTGCGACAAGAGAAGTCACCGTAGTCTGCCCTCAATACCAAGCAGAGGCGTTTAATTAAACCTCCAGCAAGGCTCAACGTTTCACCTTTGAAATCAGTCAACGACTATCATTTAATAGAATCGTAATAGCTTTAAAGAGTACAAGATTGATCCAGAACAAAATGTATTAAGTTCCCACAAATTAAACACAACAAATTACATTATGCAGCGATATTAGTAGAGGAGGTAATCTTTGGGCACCTCACGATTCGATTACGATTACCATTCAAGAGCTACCATTCGATTTAAAATCGATTATTGATGCATCTTTAATTTATGTATATATATGCAGTTTTAAATTTCTTTTTTTTTCACTAAATAAGCGTTTATCACTTGCAGTTAAAAAACAAAACAGTGCATTTGTCATAGGAAACAGTCATATTAAATCCCACATTTATTAAATTAATGGAAATGTGTGCAAACAGGAACATAAGTGCCCTATAATAAAGGAGCTGGCCGTATCTCTCGGTGAGGTGGCTCGTTGCAATCAGCCAAATTTTATAACTGTCTGCATTACTTTATTTACAATAAATAAATACATTACCGATTATTGACGTTTACTAATCGATTTTGTAATTGTCCATGTCCAAATTGCGATGCGTTTAAAAATCGATTTATTTCCCCCACCTCTAAATATGAGCATGAATATGTTAAATAAAAAACATGCACAGTGCAGCAGATCCAGATTATACTAAATTGACATTGTATTGCTTATCCATTGAACATTTTATTCAACTCTGATTGCATTTGACAGAGATTGCATATTTAAAATAGAAAAAAAAGACCACATTTTAGATTTGTAATACACATCTATATTGTATTTTGCTATTAATATTTACTGCCAACATTTTTGGAGCATTACCCCAGATTTGAAACACTTCAGTGCATTTTGCCTGACGAGCAGCAGAGGGCGCTAGAGGATTACGTTCCACCATGACATCTCTGACGTCTCTATCATCATGCAGCATGCTAACAAACTCATTCAAATGCGCTTTCAAATCCTCTCACATCGCAACAAGCTACGGGCGTCTTGCTCTTGGTTTCATCATCACCTGTCTTCAAGTGGAATTTTAGTAGAAGCCTGTCTCATCAAAATCACCATAGCTGACCTCCCCCGCCCCTCCATGACGGATGGACCGCCTTGTCTCCACAGGCCGGCACGTGGCTCCAGGCGCAGACTTACCCGGGCATCTACGCCTCGTGGGCAGTGCTGCTGCTTCTGGTGTTGGTGACGCTGGCGCGGGCCTTCTACTGGGCCTGCATGCGGGTCAGTCAGCCCCTCCAGAGCTTCACATAGACACGCCCCTGACCCACCCTCCGCCCCCCGACCCCTTTCCTCCAAACCTGAAGCGCCCTCTTCCTAACTGGCCAGGCTGGAGGATGAATGGCTTTAAAAACCAAGCACCAGATGACGATAACATATTTATTTCAACCGAGTCCTTAATTTTACTCACATGCTGTTACAACTGGCTACTTCCTGTATTGACCTTCTATTTATTCCAGTCCTGTGACCTCTGCTGCCGTTTTTCCTCCCCTCAAACATCCGCTCTATCATTTTATCACGTAGAAGCATTTAACATTTCTAAACCAGCGAGGAAGCAAATTGACGCGAGCCGCCTGAGGGATGTTGTCCAACCTTCCCCGCTGTCGTCTTTGTGAATTAAAAGGATGAAGGAAGCGTTTGAAACGAGAAGTTTAGAAGCATGTGAATTTTCCTTCCCCCCCAAGGGATCGACTTTGATGTGAGACCGCCTGAACGCCTTAAAAGCGACGGTAATGGAAGGAATTTTGCGTCCAAGTGCGCACGCTGTAAACAAAAATCGAGCAACTGTAACATGCTCGCTTTTGGGTGCCATCAGAACGTCTGTGATGAATCCAGTAATCTCAACAGCTTTGTTTATAATATTTTTAAAGCGGGGGCATCCAAACTTTTTTCCACCGAGGGCCGCATGCAGAAAAATGAAAGGACACAGGAGCCACTTTTATTCTTCACTTTTGCGTTTGCAAAACCAATCCAATGTTGGTCTGGATATGCTAAGCAGTTTAATATACTTGACCAAATACAAAATATATTGCTATCTAAAATGTTCCCGATTGATTAATAAATATTTTTCAAATCCTATACAGGCCAATACGTTTTTCATTGATTATTTTATTTTGGTCAAAGTCAAGTATCATAGACGATTAATTATTTTTTAAATAAAGTGTTTTAATCTGAAATTTAAAAAAACAAAACACAATCCTGGCAAATGTGATTTTGGTAATTTTTTTTTTGTCAATTAAATTGTATGTTTTTTTAGGTTTAGTTTGCACCTTTACTTATCCTATCCACTTAATTTATTGAGCACATTTTTAAGATTAGTCGGCTGCACAGTCGTTAAGACAAATACAACTGAAACACACTCAAAAACAAAACATTGTAGGTTATTTTTTGAATATCCACACTATTTTGTTTGCTTTTCAGTGTAACTCTAATCATCCTCGCTAGGCTGTGTTCTGATGTTATATGATATTAGAACAAAAAGATACACAAATGGCCCTTGGGCTGCACGTTAAATACCACTGCTCTAATTGATACACATACAAAGCAAAACACGTTTTATGATATGTCATTGACTGTAATGTTTTGACTTTTCCCAACTTTCCGAATGCACCACTAGGAGAAGGCGACTTTATAAAGCTGGAGGTGCTAAGCTTCCTTATTGGTTGCTTGTGTTTCTAAGCTTCTGCTTAGACCGTCTTATTTAGCGTAGTTAAGGATGTACCGCCATGGTAACCGAGCGCAAACTAGCAGAAGACCCTTCGGACCTCAGTGTGCTTAATTAAATGATAATCGCAGCTTCGTGTTGAGCGGGATCATGTCAAGACCGCCTCCTCTAACGACATCCTGGATTGTTTGAATTTGGCAATGCAAGCCTCTGTTATCGCAGACTTTTTTTTTGTGTTGTAAATAGTCGTTTTTTTGGTTTTTTTTGGGTGTGGCAGGAAGTGTTTAAGACAATTATGTTGCACTTGGAGCAAGGGGTTAAAAACACTAACATGGTGATCGTTTTTACTTCTGTTACATATTTAATGAGCTACTAACCTGATGACCTAAACAAACACACACGCACGCACACACACACACACACACACAAACCTTGCACAGCAGTGTCAGACTGCATCCACCAGGTGATGCTACGACTCAGCCGAGCTCGCACATTGTTTGTTGTTCCAAGTCAAGTTTGAAGCGTTATCATGCTAGCAAAAAGCCTTAATGTTTTACTGTCTTCAATCATGATCATGTTTTTTTTATTTTTATTATTATTGTTTGAAATCAGTGCGGTTATCTCGATGGTGTTTTAATAAACGAGTCAATTGTGTATCCGTGGCGATGATGTTTTATGGACGATGCTCATGAATGGAGAAAGGCCGCCTGACGCTCTTCTCAGAGTGTTTACACGCAAATAAAGACGTGACCACGTGGGAAAAACACATTTGTTGTCTGGGTTCTCATTCATCTGCACATAACTGCCAACCTGCAGGCAAAACTCAAGTACTGCATACTGGTATCTTTGATCCTTCAGAACAACCTTTCTGCTCCAATTAATTAACCACAGAGTCTCTTACAGTCCAATACTTTGTGGTCTTACAAAGCAAATAACTGCTAGGGTCTCTAATTAGTGCCAAGTCAAAAAGCATTAGCATGAACAACTGTGGCTGTAGAAAACCTCCTTGGTATTAACTGCATTCAAAGTATTATGGGTGGTCAACTTCAAGTATGCTATAAAATGTTGCTACTCAACTGTTAGTTAGTTGTTTACAATCTGCAGGATTGCGCGATATACAAAACCCAAAAGTTGGCACAATGTGTAATTCGTAAATAAAAACAGAATACAACGATTTGCAAATCCTTTTCAACTTATATTCAATTGAATAGACTGCAAAGACAAGGTATTTAATGTCCGAACTGAGAAACTTATTTAATTTTTTTTGCAAATAATCATTAACTTAGAATTTAATGGCAGCAACACGTTGCAAAATAATTGGCACAGGGGCATTTTTACCAGTGTTACATGGCCTTTCCTTTTAACAACACTCCGTAAACGTTTGGGAACTGAGGAGACCAATTTTAGAAGCTTTTCAGGTGGAATTATTTCCCATTCTTGCTTGATGTACAGCTTAAGTTGTTCAACAGTCCGGGGCCTCCGTTGTCGTATTTTACGCTTCGTAATGCGCCAATCAACAGTCTAGTACCCGCACTCCTTTACTATGAAGCCACGCTGTTGTAACACATGGCTTGGCATTGTCTTGCTGAAATAAGCAGGGGCGTCCATGGTGACGTTGCTTGGATGGCAACATATGTTGCTCCAAAACCTGTATGTACCTTTCAGCATTAATGGTGCCTTCACAGATGTGCAAGTTATCCATGCCTTGGGCACTAATACACCCCCATACCATCACAGATGCTGGCTTTTGAACTTTGCTCCTAGAACAATCCGGATGGTTCTTTTCCTCTTTGTTGCGGAGGACACAACATCCACAGTTTCCAAAAACAATTTGAAATGTGGACTTGTCAGACCACAGAACACTTTTACACTTTGCATTGGTCCATCTTAGATGAGCTCGGGCCCAGCAAAGCCGGCGGCGTTTCTGGGTGTTGTTGATAAATGCCTTTGGCTTTGCATAGTAGAGTTTTAACTTGCACTTACAGACGCAGCGACAAACTGTAGTTACTGACAGTGGTTTTCTGAAGTGTTCCTGAGCCCTTGTGGTGATATCCTTTACACACTGATGTCGCTTTTTGATGCAGTACTGCCTGAGGGATCCAAGGTCACGGGCATTCAATGCTAAGTGCAGTGATTTCTCCAGATTCTCTGAACCTTTTGATTATATTACAGACCTTAGTTGGTGAAATCCCTAAATTCCTTGCAATAGGTCGTTGAGAAATGTTGTTCTTAAACTGTTCCACAATTTGCTCACGCATTTGTTCACAAAGTGGTGACCCTCGCCCCATCCTTGTTTGTGAATGACTTAGCATTTCATGGAAGCTGCTTTTATACCCAATCATGGCACCCACCTGTTCCCAATTAACCTGTTCACCTGTGGGATGTTCCAAATAAGGGTTTGATGAGCGTTCCTCAACTTTCCCAGTCTTTTTTGCCACTTGTGCCAGCTTTTTTGAAACATGTTGCAGGCATCATTTCCAAATGAGCTAATATTTGCCAAAAAAAATTAGTTTACCAGTTCGAACGTTAAGTATCTTGTCTTTGAAGTCTATTCAATTGAATATAGGTTGAAAATGATTTGCAAATCATTGTTTTGTTTTTATTTACGATTTACACAACGTGCCAACTTCACTGGTTTTGGCTTTTGTAGAAGATATAAATCTGGCCACCCTTAGAGTTTTTAATACTGTTGTCATATCGTGATAATGCATGTAGATGAAATATTTGAAATGTGTCCCGCACATTTGATAGTGACAAGCAAGCGAACACACTGTAGCAGCTAACGTCCCTCCACAGTGCTCAGCCACTTCTAAAGGTCAGCAATCCTCACCTCGTCGGTGGCAAATGAACGTTTCTTACAAGTAACATTCGCACTGGAAGATGAGGAAGAGCTAAACATGCTACACTACACATTGTAGAAGGATATGCTAACCATAAGCTAGAGATCTTCAATGTAAACAGAGATAGGCGAATAACTACCAATATTGACAGTATTAATACAAGCATGGTGTCATTATATGGTCGATACTACAGTGGTAAGAGCGATATTCTTTTATTATCAAACAATCTTTTGTTGTTTTTGTTATGGCTTACAAACTCTAGAAATAAGTCCCTGCAGACAAAAGGGCTTTAAGGGCAAATACTTTAAATCAGAGCCAAAATAAGGAAATAATTGTAATATTTAATTTATATTGTTACACTGCTATCCTGTGTTGTTATCTGATTATGATCAAAAAGCAAATAATTCAATGATCTTGAATAATTGTAAGTATCAGCATTAGTATGACCAATACCGCCCCTGTAACTACTTGGTATTGAATCGATAACCCACATTTGTAGTATCACCCAAAACACATGTAAAATATCTAAACAGAAGAATAAGTTCCTATTACATTCTAACAGAAGTGTAGATAGAAACATGTTACAACAGAAAGTAACCAGAAAATTAACAAGTAGAATAATATCTTGAGAAAATAATCTGACCAGAAATGGTTGTAGTGGTAGTATTATGTCCTGGGCCTGTTTTGCTGCCAATGGAACTGGTGCTTTACAGAGAGTAAATAGGACTATGAAAAAGGAGGATTACCTCCAAATTCTTCAGGACAACCTAAAATCATCAGCCCGGAGGTTGGGTCTTGGGCGCAGTTGGGTGTTCCAACAGGACAATGACCCCAAACACACGTTAAAAGTGGTAAAGAAATGGCTAAATCAGGCTAGAGTTGAGGTTTTAGAATGGCCTTCCCAAAGTAACGTGTGGACAATGCTGAAGAAACAAGTCCATGTCAGAAAACCAACAAATTTAGCTGAACTGCACCACTTTTGTCAAGAAGGGTGGTCAAAAATTCAAGCAGAAGCTTGTGGATGGCTACCAAAAGCGCCTTATTGCAGTGAAACTTGCCAAGGGACATGTAAGCAAATATTAACATTGCTGTATGTATACTTTTGACCCAGCACATTTGCTCACATTTTCAGTAGACACATAATAAATTCATAAAACAACCAAACTTCATGAATGTTTTTTTGTGACCAACAAGTATGTGCTTCAATAACTATCACAAAAAAATAAGAGTTGTAGAAATGATTAGAAACTCAAGACAGCCATGACATTATGTTCTTTACAAGTGTATGTACACTTTTGACCACGACTGTACACAAACAGTACAGGCCAAAAGTTTGGACACCGTCTCATTTCAATGTGTTTTCTTTATTGTCATGACTTTACATTGTAGATTGTCACTGAAGGCATCAAAACTATGAATGAACTCATGTGGAGTTATGTACTTAACAAAAAAAGGTGAAATAACTGAAAACATGTTTTATATTCTAGTCCAGGGGTCACCAACGCAGTGCCCGCGGGCACCAGGTAGCCCGTAAGGACCAGATGAGTAGCCCGCTGGCCTGTTCTAAAAATAGCTCAAATAGCAGCACTTACCAGTGAGCTGCCTCCTATTTTTTAAATTGTATTTATTTACTAGCAAGCTGGTCTCGCTTTGCTCGACATTTTTAATTCTAAGAGAGACAAAACTCAAATAGAATTTGAAAATCCAAGAAAATATTTTAAAGACTTGGTCTTCACTTGTTTAAATAAATTCATTCATTGTTTTACTTTGCTTCTTATAACTTTCAGAAAGACAATTTTAGAGAAAAAAATACAACCTTAAAAATGATTTTAGGATTTTTAAACACATATACCTTTTTACCTTTTAAATTCCTTCCTCTTCTTTCCTGACAATTTAAATCAATGTTCAAGTAAATTTATTTTTTTTATTGTAAAGAATAATAAATACATTTTAATTTAACTCTTCATTTTAGCTTCTGTTTTTTCGACGAAGAATATTTGTGAAATATTTCTTCAAACTTATCATGATTAAAATTCAAAAAAATTATTCTGGCAAATCTACAAAATCTGTAGAATCAAATTTAAATCTTATTTCAAAGTCTTTTGAATTTCTTTTAAAATTTTTGTTCTGGAAAATCTAGAAGAAATAATGATTTGTCTTTGTTAGAAATATAGCTTGGTCCATCCATCCATCCATCCATTTTCTACCGCTTATTCCCTTTGGGGTCGCGGGGGCGCTGGAGCCTATCTCAGCTACAATCGGGCGGAAGGCGGGGTACACCCAGGACAAGTCGCCACCTCATCGCTTGGTCCAATTTGTTATATATTCTAACAAAGTGCAGATTGGATTTTAACGTATTTAAAACATGTCATCAAAATTGTAAAATGAATCTTAATCAGGAAAAATTATTTATGATGTTCCATAAATTATTTTTTTTATTTTTTCAAAAAGATTCGAATTGGCTAGTTTTTCTCTTCTTTTTTTCGGTTGAATTTTGAATTTTAAAGAGTCGAAATTGAAGATAAACTATGTTTCAAAATGTAATAGTCATATTTTCGTGTTTTCTCCTCTTTTAAACCGTTCAATTAAGTGTAAATATAATTAATTATTAATAATTACATAGAGTTAAAGGTAAATTGAGCAAATTGGCTATTTCTGGCAATTTATTTAAGTGTGTATCAAACTGGTAGCCCTTCGCATTAATCAGTACCCAAGAAGTAGCTCTTGGTTTCAAAAAGGTTGGTGACCCCTGTTCTAGTTTCTTCAAAATAGCCACTCTTTGCTCTGATTACTGCTTTGCACACTCCTGGCATTCTCTCGATGAGCTTCAAGCACACCTGTGAAGTGAAAACCATCCCTCTTGAAGCTCATCGGGAGAATGCCAAGAGTGTGCAAAGCAGTAATCAGAGCAAAGGGTGGCTATTTTGAAGAAACTAGAATATAAAACATGTTTTTAGTTATTTCACCTTTTTTTGTTAAATACATAACTCCACATGTGTTCATTCATAGTTTTGATGTACGTAATTTCAGGTAGCCAATTTGTAGTCCTAAAGATATCCACTATTTTGCAGTCCTTTTCCCCCCTAAAAGTCCACCTACGTCATATCACATTTTTGTAGTCCTTTTTTTGCCAGAAGTCGGCCTGCGTCATATCTGGTCGCCATTTTCGTAGATCTAAAGACATCCACAAAGACATTCGCCATTTTTGTAGTCCTTTTTTTTTTTTTACCGGGAGTCCATGTGTGTCATTTCAGGTAGCCAATTTGTAGTCCTAAAGATATCCGCCATTTTTATAGTCCTTTTTTCCCCTCGAAATCCACTTACGTCATGTCACATTTTTGTAGTCCTAAAGACATTCGTCACTTTTGTCGTCCTTTTTTCTACCAGAAGTCCACGTACGTCATATCTGCTAGCCATTTTTGTAGATCTGAAGACATCCTTGAAGACATTTTTGTAGTCTTAAAGACATCTGCCATTTTTGTAGTCTTTTTTTTTTTTTACCAGGAACCGTGTACGTCATTTCAGGTAGCCAATTTGTAGTCACTTTTGTAGTCCTTTTTTCCCCAGGAAGTCCACTTACGTCATATCACATTTTGTAGTCCTTTTTTTTTTTTACCGGAAGTCCACGTATGTCATATCTGCTAGCCATTTTTGTAGATCTGAAGACATCCTTGAAGACATTTTTGTAGTCTTAAAGACATCTGCCATTTTTGTAGTCTTTTTTTTTTTTTTTTACCAGGAACCGTGTACGTCATTTCAGGTAGCCAATTTGTAGTCCTTTTTTGTCCAGGAAGTCCACTTACGTCATATCACATTTTGTAGTCCTTTTTTTTTTTTTACCGGAAGTCCACGTATGTCATATTTGGTCGCCATTTTTGTAGATCTAAAGACATCCACCATTTTTGTAGTCTTAAAGATATCGGCCATTTTTGTAGTCCCTTTTTTTTTTTTTTACCAGGAGTCCGTGTACGTCATTTCAGGTAGCCAATTTGTAGTTCTAAAGATAGCCACCATTTGTGTAGTCCTTTTTTCCCCAAGAAGTCCACTTACGTCATATCACATTTTGTAGTCCTTTTTTTTTACCGGAAGTCCACATACGTCATATTTGGTCGCCATTTTTGTAGCTCTAAAGACATCCGCCATTTTTGTAGTCTTTTTTTCTACCAGGAGTCCGTCTATTTCATATCAGGTAGCCATTTATGTAGTCCTAATGAAATCTGTCTTTTATTTACTTATTTTAACCGGATATCCACCTACGTTATATCCGGTTGCCATTTTTGTAGTCCTATAGACATCCGTCACTACTGTCGTCCTATTTTTTTACCGGAAGTCCAAGTATGTCATATCTGGCCGCCATTTTGTAGTCTTAAACTTTAAGACTAAGTAAAGACATCCGCCATTTTTGTAGTCCTTTTTTTACCGGGAGTGTCACAGCATTGTGGGCGTGACGCGGCCGTGGGCGCTTGCCGCGCCCACGGCCGCGTCACGCCCACATGCCGGCAAGGCTGTGGGCGATCAGCAATCAGCGCACCTGGACCTGATGAGAGGGAGCTGTATAAAGGACCAGTGGACCCAAGGATCCAGGCGGGAACTTATTTTACCCTTGGTGTACCGTAAGCCGAAGAATTATGCTCTCTTTCTCTCTGCGTTTTCCCTCCGTGTCTGACGTCCTTGTTTGTTCTCCCGTAGTTCCTTCCCGAGTCTTACCAGTTGTTTCCCCCGTGGTTTTGGACTGCCTTCCTCGATCCTTGACCCTCGCCCGGACACGGACCTTGTCACTCCTCTCCTGCCCTGGACCACCTGCCTGCCCCACGGACTGCCTCGTTCCTTCGCTCTCAACACTTGGTAACACACACCTCAGCTAACTACACACATAGCCTCACTCACACACTCTTGGGTTTTTGACACTATCCATTTCCTTAGTGTAGTTTATTAGTTAGTATTGTTTATTATTGTTATTATATATATTGACTATATATATAATAAATTATTGAACATTACTGCCCCCTGGTGTCTGAGCCGTCATCTCCCCTCTGTAAACCATAACAGGGAGTCCATAGACGTCATATCTGGTGGCCATTTTCGTGGATCTAAAGACATCCACAAAGACGTCCGCCATTTTTGTAGTCTTTTTTTCTACCAGGAGTCCGTCTACGTCATATCAGGTAGCCATTTATGTAGTCCTAACGACATCTGCCGTTTGTTTACTTATTTTAACCGGAAGTCCACGGACATCATATCTGGTCGCCATTTTTGTAGTCCTAACGACATCTGCCTTTTGTTTACTTATTTTAACCGGAAGTTCACGTACATCATATCTGGTCGCCATTTTTGTAGTCTACGGATATCCGCCATTTTTGTAGACTTAAAGATATCCGCCATTTTTGTAGTCCTTTTTTTTTACCGGGAGTCCACATACTCATATCTAGTCGCCATTTTTGTAGTCTTAAAGACATCCGCCATTTTTGTAGTCCTTTTTTTTTACCGGGAGTCCACATACGTCACATCTGGTCACCATTTTTGTAGATCTCTAAAGACATCCTTGAAGACATTTTTGTAGACTGAAAGACATCCGCCATTTTTAGTCCTTTTTCTTACCGGCAGTCCGTGTACGTCATTTCAGGTAGCCAATTTGTAGTCCTAAAGATATCCGCCATTTTTGTAGTCTTTTTTTCCCCTAGTAGTCCACTTGCGTCATATCACATTTTTGTAGTCCTTTTTTCCCCTCGTAGTCCACTTACGTCATATCACATTTTTGTAGTCCTTTTTTTTACCGGAAGTGCACATACGTCATATTTGGTCACCATTTTTGTAGATCTAAAGACATCCACAAAGACATCCGCCATTTTTGTAATCTTTTTATCTACCAGGAGTCCATCTCGTTCATATCAGGTAGCCATTTATGTAGTCCTAATGAAGTCTGCCTTTTGTTTTACTTATTTTAACCAGACGTCCACCTACGTTATATCCGGTTGCCATTTTTGTAGTCCTAAAAACATCCGTCACTTTTGTCATCCTTTTTTTACCGGAAGTCCACGCCATTTTTGTAGATCTGAAGACATCCTTGAAAACATTTTTGTAGACTTAAAGACATGCGCCATTTTTGTAGTCCTTTTTTTTACCGGGAGTCTATGTACGTCATTTCAGGTAGCCAATTTGTAGTCCTAAAGATAGCCGCAATTTTTGTAGTCCTTTTTTCCCCTAGGAATCCACTTACGTCACGTCACATTTTTGTAGTCCTAAAGACATCCGTCACTTTTGTCGTCCTTTTTTCTACCGGAAATCCACGTATGTCCTTTTCTTTTTCTTTTTTTACCGGAAGTCCACGCCATTTTTGTAGATCTGAAGACATCCTTGAAAACATTTTTGTAGACTTAAAGACATGCGCCATTTTTGTAGTCCTTTTTTTTACCGGGAGTCTAAGTACGTCATTTCAGGTAGCCAATTTGTAGTCTTAAAGATATCCGCCATTTTTGTAAGTCCTTTTTAACGGAAATACGTCATAATTATTTACGATCGCGATATGACGTTATGGAGTCGCTTAGCGGTGCAGGAAAATAAAAGCACAACATTTTTACTTAGTGACGTGTTGACAATAACATGTATTTGTTGAAAAACCGTTGCAGCTGGACCCTGGAACAGACTATTGGTGTTTTATATAACTTTCTATAAGCAAACTTGTGTCTAAATCCAGACAAAACGGAATGGATTGCGTTCAATAGATTCCAGTAATTGAACATCCTTGGTGTTAATCCGTCAACTTTATGCCCCCCAGTTTGGATTTTTCTATGTAACTCTATGTGAAGATCATCTCCATCCTCACGCCGCTTGGCGCCTGGCAGCCTCTCAGATTTCCCTCTGGATGTTTTTTTTTCCCCTTTTTTTGATGGGAGGTATTGAGGACACACAGCAGAAACCTTTAAGAGACCACAGAGTCCCATGAGGGACACCTGAACCACAAGCGGCTCTTGTAACCTTCTGCTGTCATCATCACGTCTTTATGGGCCTCTCACACACACACACACACACACACACACACACACACACACACACACACACACACACACGCACGCCTCTTTTTTGCCACTTCATGTGCCTCGGGTCTTTCTTTATTGTCCTTTTTATTGACTTCATTTTTCACTCATTCTATGACATTACCTGATGTCACCAGCGGGGGCAGACACTTTATTGTGTGAGCGTCAACGCCACGACCCCTTTCATTACTGAGTCGCATGCGACTAACGGCAGTTTAAATCACACAAGAAACATCGTTCATTTTGCAGCCGAACCGAAGCCGCCCGTGGCAAAGCGGACAATCCACAAGATCATGACGAAGACACACACTCACAAACACACACACACACGCAGACGTGCAAGCTGACACCGGAGGCTTTTAATTCCAGTGTAAACACAAATAGTCTCCCAGACAGCTATCAATTATGGATGCGGCTAATTGAGTTTTAGCAGCGGAGGGGTCACTGGAAAAAAAGCCTGTGCGCAAACATGCGCACATTTTAGCATGATGTACATTCTGGTATTCTACTAGAATGTTCTAGTGGAAAACATATAGATATAAAGCGGATTAACATTAATGTCCACCTGGAACACAAAATGCTCCGAACACAAGCACCCGCTCTGTGTTTTTAAGAAAGAAATCCTGCATTATTAATAAATTCAATGGCAAATAAAAGAGGTTATTATTAGAGATGTCCGATAATATCGGCCTGCTTACTTAAAATGTAATATCGGAAATTATTGGTATTGTTTTTTTTATTATCGGTATTGTTTTTGTTTTTTGTTGTTTTTTTTTTTAATTAAATCAACATAAAAAACACAAGATACACTTACAATTAGTGCACCAACCCAAAAAACCTCCCTCCCCCATTTACACTCATTCACACAAAAGGGTTGTTTCTTTCTGTTATTAATATTCTGGTTCCTACATTATATATCAATATATATCAATACAGTCTGCAAGGGATACAGTCCGTAAGCACGCATGATTGTGCGTGCTGCTGGTCCACTAATAGTACTAACCTTTAACAGTAAATTTTACTCATTTTCATTAATTACTCGTTTCTATCTAACTGTTTTTATATTGTTTTACTTTCTTTTCTATTCAAGAAAATGTTTTTAATTTATTTATCTTACTATTTTTTTTTAAAAAGTACCTTATCTTCACCATACCTGGTTGTCCAAATTAGGTATAATAATGTGTTAATTCCGGTAATTAAAGAGTTGGACAATATCGGAATATCGGATATCGGCAAAAAACCATTATCGGACATCCCTAGTTATTATCAATGTAAAAAGCTTTAATGACACCCTTGAGTGGGGCATAGACCACCCACAGAGTCAAACGACAAACAGAAAATATGCATCTGCATGATTTAAGATGGACTTGCACATATCTTTAATGGCCCCATTTCCTTAGATGAGCTTTTTTTAATCTTTTTTATATAGAATATTATACAAGCAAACTAAAGTGAAAGCAAACCACCAAGGCAACATTTGACTCAGACCCGCCTTCACTTCTTTATATCACAGGTAGAGATGTCCGATAATGGCTTTTTTGCCGATATCCGATATTCCGATATTGTCCAACTCTTAATTACCGATTCCGATATCAACCGATACCGATATATACAGTCGTGGAATTAACACATTATAATGCCTAATTTTGTTGTGATGCCCCGCTGGATGCATTAAACAATGTAACAAGGTTTTCCAAAATAAATCAACTCAAGTTATGGAAAAAAATGCCAACATGGCACTGCCATATTTATTATTGAAGTCACAAAGTGCATTATTTTTTTTTAACATGCCTCAAAACAGCAGCTTGGAATTTGGGACATGCTCTCCCTGAGAGAGCATGAGGAGGTTGAGGTGGGCGGGGTTGGGGGGCGGGGGGGCGGGGTCTTCGGGTAGGGGGTAGTGGGGGGTGTATGCAGATTTCTTGTCGGGACATATGGTACAATACAATCAGCAAGATATGATGGAGTTAGACCGTGTAGTATTTTATACCTAAGTAGTAAAACCTTAAAGTCACATCTTAAGTGCACAGGAAGCCAGTGCAGGTGAGCCAGAATCTTTCGGCACTTTAATATTTGCTTTGATTCCGATTCTTGGGGTGACGATTTGACACGATTACCGTAATACAGCAGGGCTGAAATTTAACCACGGCAACAGCGGAATTTTCCCTTGTCATTTGCCGTAATGCCCTAAAAATTGACCAACATTTACAGCAAGAACATGCCGTGACTGTCCTTGACTTTTTACTTGTTAATGGACTAGGGATGTAACGATAAATGATAGACAACGGTAAAATTCCAGACGGTTAGTAACACCGTTTAAATTTTTAATTACCGAAAAGCCGTCATTTATTAATGCATTTTAGGCAACACTGCTTACTTCCTGAATACTGAAGCGTTTGCGCATGCGCACTAGAGCCGTTGGGCTCGGGAAACATGACAACTACATGGACTTTGCTTTGAAATTGTTCCCTCCGAGCTAATGGAGCCGATCGCTTCATTTCATTTCAATGGTGTGCGATTAAAGGCCTACTGAAAGCCACTACTACCGACCACGCAGTCTGATAGTTTATACATCAATGATGAAATCTTAACATTGCAACACATGCCAATACGGCCGGGTTAACTTATAAAGTGACATTTAAAACTTCCCGGGAAATATCCGGCTGAAACATCGCGGTATGATGACGTATGCGCGTGACGAAGTCCGAGTAACGGAAGTTATGGTACCCCGTAGAATCCTATACAAAAAGCTCTGTTTTCATTTCATAATTCCACAGTATTCTGGACATCTTTTGCAATTTTTTTAATGAACAATGAAGGCTGCAAAGAAGACAGTTGTAGGTGGGATCAGTGTATTAGCAGCGGACTACAGCAACACAACCAGGAGGACTTTGTTGGAGCGCTAGCCGCGCTAGCCGCCGACCTCACCTTGACTTCCTACGTCTCCGGGCCGCCAAACGCATCGGGTGAAGTCCTTCGTCCTTCTGCCGATCGCTGGAACGCAGGTGAGCACGGGTGTTGAGCAGATGAGGGCTGGCTGGCGTAGGTGGAGAGCTAATGTTTTTAGCATAGCTCTGTGCAGTCCGGTTGCTAAGTTAGCTTCAATGGCGTCGTTAGCACAGCATTGTTAACCTTCGCCAGCCTGGAAAGCATTAACCGTGTATTTACATGTCCACGGTTTAATAGTATTGTTGATTTTCTATCTATCCTTCCAGTCAGGGGTTTATTTTTTTTGTTTCTATATGCAGTTAAAGCAAGATGCTATCACGTTAGCTCGTAGCTAAAGCATTTCGCCGATGTATTGTCGTGGAGATAAAAGGCACTGAATGTCCATTTTGCGTTCTTGACTCTCATTTTCAAGAGGATATAGTATCCCAGGTGGTTTAAAATACAAATCTGTGATCTACAATAGAAAAAGGAGAGTGTGGAATCCAATGAGCCAGCTTGTACCTAAGTTACGGTCAGAGCGAAAAAAGATACGTCCATCACTGCCTCTCAAGTCATTCACTGTAACGTTCCTCATCTACAAATCTTTCATCCTCGCTCAAATTAATGGGGTAATCATCACTTTCTCGGTCCGAATCTCTCTCGCTCCATTGTAAACAACGGGGAATTGTGAGGAATACTAGCTCCTGTGACGTCACGCTACTTCCGCTACAGGCAAGGCTTTTTTTTTATCAGCGAGCAAAAGTTGCGAACTTTATCGTCGATTTTCTCTACTAAATCCTTTCAGCAAAAATATGGCAATATCGCGAAATGATCAAGTATGACACATAAAATGGATCTGCTATTCCCGTTTAAATAAAAAAAAATCATTTAAGTAAGCCTTTAAGAGCGCAATGCTGTTAGAGGAGAACAACCCCAGAACAAGCTAGTCAGGTTACTTCTAGACCTCCACCCCAGATCCCACCTCACTCCTACCCACTTCTCCAAAGTGGGCTGGCTCAGGGTGGAGGACAGAGTTAAACAACTTGCACTGAGCCTAGTCTATAAAATCCGCTACACCTCCCTGATACCGAAGTACATGTCAAACTACTTCCTTAACGTAAATGACCGCCATAACCACAACACCAGGGGGAGCTCCACTAACCACGTTAAACCCAGATTCCGAACTAACAAAGGTCTTAACTCATTCTCATTCTATGCCACATCAATGTGGAATGCGCTCCCAACAGGTGTAAAAGAAAGGGCATCTCTATCCTCCTTCAAAACCGCAATAAAAGTTCACCTCCAGGCAGCTACAACCCTAAACTAACACCCTCCCCGGATTGCTAATCATCAAATGTAAACAATCAAATGCAGATACTTTTTCTTATGCCTTCTGATCTCTCTCTCTCTCTCTCTCTCTCTCTCTCTCTCTCTCTCTCTCTCTCTCTCTCTCTCTATGTCCACTACTTGATGCCCATATCCTACCCCCACCCCCTCCACACCCCTGATTGTAAATAATGTAAATAATTCAATGTGATTATCTTGTGTGATGACTGTATTATGATGATAGTATATATGTTCTGCCCTCACTATATGTGTTGAGGTTGTACAGCTTGGCAGACAGCTAACAAACAATCCAGGATGTTCTAATAAGTTCCAAAGCAGATGAATCCATTTAGGCTCTTTATTGTTGTTGATCTTGCTTTGTCTTGCACTGGACTTTTATTTTTTATTTATTTTGTAAAACTGAAATACACACAATGACAATGTATAAGCTACAGTATATGACTCAATGAACATACTGAAATGTAATACACAATATGTAAACATTAGCTTTACACAAATATACTGTTAGGCTCGACCAGAGCTGTTGAACCAAATGTACCAGGGACCCTCAAGGACAAAGTCAACGGAGGCAGTAATAAAGTATAACAGAGTTTAATGAAACTTTACGGAGGAGCGGAGGGATCCCGGGGAGGCGGCGAGGCGTGGGAGACACTGGGTTTGTGGAGGAGGGAGCCTGGAACGAAGCAGAAAGCAGAATCAGCATGGAACAAACGAGCACCAAGTTCTCCTTTAACTAACTCACAGAATACTACTAGATAACTGTAATTCTAAATGCTGTCTATACTGACCACAGGAGTCAACGTTCAAGCGTCGGGCGCCGGCTCTCAGCGGTTTATGTAGGCTGCTCTCTGATGGCTGGGATGTGGAGCAGCTGGGCTGATTGGAACCAGCCACACCTGTGCTGGCTGCAGCAGGCTGAGAGAGACGCCCGGCCCTTGCCCTTAGATGGCGTGCAGGGGAGGGACCAGGAACGTGTGACACAACAGTACCCCCCCCCCTTAGGGGAGGCACCGGACGACTGTCCTAGGGCACCTGGATTGTCCCGATAGA
Source organism: Entelurus aequoreus (assembly GCF_033978785.1). Taxonomy (NCBI): domain Eukaryota; kingdom Metazoa; phylum Chordata; class Actinopteri; order Syngnathiformes; family Syngnathidae; genus Entelurus; species Entelurus aequoreus. The sequence continues at coordinate 48,738,635 of NC_084746.1, read as the reverse complement.
AATCGTCCAGCAGGGAGGGGTCAGCCAGGTAGGAACGGGGCACCCAGCTACGGTCTTCAGGGCCGAAGCCCTCCCAGTCCACCAGGTACTGGAATCCTTTCCCACGGCGGCGGACGGCGAGCAGCTTCCGAACCGTCCAAACAGGATCACCACCAGCCAGGACTCGGGGGGGTGGAGGGGCGGAGGTAGGGGGAGACAAGGCACTAGTGGTCACGGCCTTAATCTGGGACACGTGGAACACCGGGTGAACCTTAAGAGCAGGAGGGAGATTCAGACGAACTGCAACGGGGTTGATAACACTGTCCACAGTGTAGGGTCCGACATAACGAGGATTCAACTTGCGGGTTGAAGTCTGGGACGTCTGCAGGGGCAGGTCCCGGGCCAATAGCCAGACCTTCTGACCAGGCTGATAGTCAGGTGCACGCACCCTCCGGCGGTTGGCACCACGCTGGGTACGTGCAGAGGCACGGAGTAACGCAGCGCGGGCAGCCTCCCAGATGCGTCGACACCGGCGGAGGTGGGCTTCGGTGGAGGGAACTGCTACCTCCACTTCCTGTTCGGGAAACAGAGGGGGTTGGTAACCCAGCGAGCATTGAAAGGGTGACATGCCGGTGGCAGAGCTCTCCATGGTGTTGAGGGAATATTCCACCCAGGGTAAGTACTTAGCCCAAGAAGAGGGGTTGCTGGAGGCAACACAGCGAAGAGTCTCCTCAACTGTCTGGTTAGCGCGCTCCGTCTGCCCATTGGATTGTGGATGGTATCCAGAGGAGAGGCTGGCCGTGGCTCCAATACCCTTGCAAAAGGCCTTCCACACCTTGGAGATGAACTGGGGACCACGGTCTGACACGATGTCAGAAGGAATGCCGTGGGGGCGGACAACATGGAGGGTTAGGAGGTCAGCCGTCTCAGCAGCAGACGGGAGTTTGGGGAGAGGGACAAAATGAACTGCTTTAGAGAATCGGTCGACCACCGTCAGAATGGTGTCACAGCCCTGGGACACAGGAAGCCCAGTAACGAAGTCCATACCTATGTGAGACCAAGGCCGACTCGGAATAGGAAGGGGTTGTAGCAGGCCTGCAGGAGGCCTGTGTGAAGCCTTACTACGGGCGCAGACGGTGCAGGCGGCCACAAATTCCCTGACATCCTTCTTGAGGGTTGGCCACCAGAACCTCTGAGCAATGAACGAAGCTGTCCTGCGCTCTCCAGGGTGACAGGCAACACGGCTGGAGTGCCCCCACTCCAATACCGGTGTACGGACGGCATCAGGAACAAACTGTCTGTTCTGAGGGCCGTTGCCAGGGTCGGGCTGGTTCTCTAAGGCCTGCCTCACCACAGCGTCGATGGCCCACGTGACTACACCTACCACCCGGGCAGGGGGCAGGATGGTGTCGGAATCCGATTCCTCCTGGACAGCAGGATCTTCGTTAGAGAACTGACGAGAGAGAGCGTCCGCTCTGACGTTCTTGGAACCTGGGCGGTAGGTGAGGGTGAAATCAAACCGGCTGAAGAATAAGGCCCAGCGGGCCTGCCTGGAGTTAAGCCTCTTCGCCGTCTTCAAGTAGGTCAGATTCTTGTGGTCTGACCACACGATGAACGGCAGCTTCGCTCCCTCCAACCAGTGTCTCCATTCCTTCAGAGCGTCGTGGACCGCCAACAGCTCCTTGTTTCCCACGTCGTAGTTCCTCTCTGCGGGGTCGTAGCTCCTGGAGAAATAGGCGCACGGATGAATCTTCTGATCCTCTTCGGACCTCTGGGAAAGGACGGCTCCGATGCCTGTGTCAGAAGCGTCCACCTCGACAATGAACTGTCTTGTCGAGTCAGGGTGGATTAGCACGGGTGCTGTGGAGAACAGACTCTTGAGCTTGAAAAAGGCTGTCTCGGCTCGAGACGTCCAGGAAAAGGGACGCGAAACGGAGGTTAGAGCATTAAGGGGGGCAGCGATCTGACTGTAACCCTTGATAAACCGGCGTAGAAAACCGGCGAAACCCAGGAATCGTCTGAGCTGAGTCCGGTTAGTAGGACGTGGCCACTCCTCCACGGCTTTGACCTTGGCAGGATCCGCACGCATCTGTCCAGCTTCCACAACGTTGCCAAGGTATGTCACCGAGTCAGAGTGGAAGACACACTTCTTAGCCTTGACGAACAGGCGGTTCTCCAACAACCGCTGGAGAACAAGGCGGACATGCTGGTGGTGTTCCTCCACAGACCTGGAGAAGATAAGGATGTCATCCAAATACACCACCACAAAGATGTTTAGCATATCTCGTAGCACATCATTCACGAGGGCTTGAAACACCGCCGGGGCATTGGAAAGCCCAAAAGGCATCACAAGGTACTCAAAATGGCCAAGGTGGGTGTTGAAGGCCGTCTTCCACTCGTCACCGTCTCTGATCCGAACTAGGTGGTAGGCATTGCGGAGATCAAGCTTAGTGAACACTCGGGCATGAGTGAGTGGCTCAAGAGTGGAACTAATAAGGGGAAGTGGATACTTATTCTTCACTGTGATGTCATTGAGACCACGATAGTCAATGCAAGGTCTCAGACCACCATCCTTCTTGTCTACAAAGAAGAAGCCTGCCCCCAGAGGCGAGGACGACGGCCTGATGATGCCAGAGAGCAGGGACTCCGCAATGTAGTTGTGCATCGACTCCTTCTCTGGTAGGGAGATGTTGTAGAGATGCGACTTAGGATAGGGAGCCCCAGGCAGGAGATCAATGCCAATATCATAGGGCCGGTGCGGAGGAAGTGAGAGTGCTTTATCCTTACTGAATACCAAGGCAAGGTCATGATAAACAGGTGGAACACCAGTGATGTCGGGGGGAGAGGACATGGGTTTGGGTCTGCTTGAAGGGGACAGGGCGGAGCGCAGACAGGTTGCATGGCATGCGGTGCTCCAGCCCAAAATACGACCAGAGGCCCAGGAGATGTGAGGTTCATGCCTCTCCAACCAAGGTCTACCCAACACCAGGGGCGCTGTTGGGGCGTGTAGAACAAAAAAGCGGATGGTTTCAGAGTGATTTCCAGACAGAGTGAGTGTGAGGGGTTCTGTGGAAAAGGATATAGTTCCCATGGAGTGTCCGTCGATCGCTTGGGGAGACAGTGTGCGATCTAAAGGAACTAAAGGAATGCCCGCCTGGTGAGCCAAAGAGATGTCCATGAGGCACTCGTCTGCACCGGAGTCAATGAGGGCACTAACAGACAGTGTCTCTTCATTCCAGGTCAAGGTTGCAGGGAAAAGTCGGTTGGAATGATTCTTGGGCTGGGGAAGAGTTGTTTGGCTCACCAGTATAGCCCCTACCGGCGAGCTGGGTCTTTTGGGCGGATCGGGCAGACCTTGATGAAATGTCCTGGCTCACCACAGTAAAGACACAGCTGGTTGGTGAGCCTTTGTTCCCTCTCAGCTAGTGTCAGCCGGGACCGGCCGATCTCCATGGGCTCGGCAGGCCCGGGTGAAGAGGGAGCAGGGAGGAGCATAAGCTGTCGAGGTTGTGGAGTGGAGCGAGGAGATGGTGAAGTGCGGGTCACTGAAGCAGAGCGACTGGACCCAGGAGGAGGAGAGCTTCGTTGGGCTCGGTCCGCATGGCGCTCCTGAAGTCGTGTTCCCATCTTAAGGGCCAGGGATATGAGCTCATTAAGAGTCTGTGGGCTGTCACGGACCAAAAGATCTTTAATAGAATCACTCAGCCCCTTGCGGTAGACACTAAGAAGGGCGTGGTCGTTCCACTGGCTTTCAGCAGCAAGGATCCGGAACTCCAAAGTATACTGAGCCACAGAACGTGACCCTTGGCGAATAACTAGCAAACGGCTGGAAGCATCTTGTCCGTCAGTAGGGTGGTTAAACACAGCTTGAAACTCACTCTTAAACTGAGAGTAGTTAGTGGCAAAGACAGGGTTGTTCTCTACTGCTGCAATAGCCCAATTAAGAGCGTCGTCGACCAGGAGGGACATGATGAGAGCAATCTTCGAACCATCAGAAGTATATTTGGATGGCTGATGAGTAAAAAGTAACTCACACTGTGCCAGGAAGCCCCTGCAATGACCAAAATCACCATTAAATGGCCTAGGACTGACTAAGCCAGGCTCAGACTGAGGCTGCTGTGTGCTGGGGAGGACGGGGTTAACAGGCTGGTTTGAAGAACTTGAAGCAGAGTTAGATTCAGCTGAAACATGTGCTGTAAGGACCTCCAGGGTCTTCTGTATGCCGAGCAAGACTCCAGAAATGTCATTCACTTGGCCAGACAGAGCAGCCACATTACCAACAGTAGTTTGTGAAGTCTTCTCAAGCACAGCAATTTGGGATTGAACAGTGGGAAAAGCTTTGTTCAATTCTTCATGCAAAGTGGACAGTTGTGTGGCCTGGCCAAACACAAGCTCTCGTAATTCAGGGTTCTTCTGTCCCTCTGTCCCTGAGGACCCGGTTTGGTTCATTTTGGCTTGAACGTTCTGTTAGGCTCGACCAGAGCTGTTGAACCAAATGTACCAGGGACCCTCAAGGACAAAGTCAACGGAGGCAGTAATAAAGTATAACAGAGTTTAATGAAACTTTACGGAGGAGCGGAGGGATCCCGGGGAGGCGGCGAGGCGTGGGAGACACTGGGTTTGTGGAGGAGGGAGCCTGGAACGAAGCAGAAAGCAGAATCAGCATGGAACAAACGAGCACCAAGTTCTCCTTTAACTAACTCACAGAATACTACTAGATAACTGTAATTCTAAATGCTGTCTATACTGACCACAGGAGTCAACGTTCAAGCGTCGGGCGCCGGCTCTCAGCGGTTTATGTAGGCTGCTCTCTGATGGCTGGGATGTGGAGCAGCTGGGCTGATTGGAACCAGCCACACCTGTGCTGGCTGCAGCAGGCTGAGAGAGACGCCCGGCCCTTGCCCTTAGATGGCGTGCAGGGGAGGGACCAGGAACGTGTGACACAACATATACAGCATTATCACCAAACAAATACTGCTGAGTGTTGAAACTATTTCGATGGTGGAAATATGTGACCGGCAGCCATTTTAAGTCCTCAAACATTAAATTAGTGCACAAAAATTGTTTTTCAGTACACATCTTACTATCAAATTTAGCCACTTTCCACCTTCATATTGAGCCACATAAACATGTTAAACAGTTTACTTACGGAGTTATCTTTTCCAAGGCTTGTAAGAGCTAACACAACTCGTCTACTTCTCATTGTTTATGAACTGGACTAACTCGTAAACCGGAAGTGCCCAAACTAATGACGCGCAGCATTTCCCATCGCCACAAGGTGTCAGTAATAGTCCACAATCAAACGGGCATAACAATATATCTGTATCATGAATCAATTTAAGTGGACCCCGACTTAAACAAGTTGAAAAACTTATCCGGGTGTTACCATTTAGTGGTCAATTGTACGGAATATGTACTTCACTGTGCAACCTACTAATAAAAGTCTCAATCAATCAATCAAAAAGTTTGTTTTGAAATTGTTCCCTCCGAGCTTATGGAGCTGATCGCTTCATTTCATTTCAATGGTGTGCGATTAAGAGCGCAATGCTGTTAGAGGAGAACAATATTTGATGTTGCAGTTTCATTGTGAACGTGCAGCTGGCATCCTTCCGTCAGCTGTTGTTTATAAAGTCTGTAGTTTGTTTACTGGGATGCTCACTTGTCCTTTAATTTAACTGCTAACTTAGTTAGTGTTCCAATAGCATCATTACTAGCTCAAATGTTTTGTCGGTGAGGCACAAAGACTGTGTGTTAGATATAAGAGGTATCACTCCTGTTTATTTTTGTTGGCCAAACTGTTGCACTCCAGTACATGGTTGTTGTTGAAAAACAAAGCTTGTGTGTTAGACTTTATCTTTATTTGCCAAACTACTTTGTGTTTTATATTGATATCATAAAGTAAACATGTTTTTTTTTTACATGTTTTTTTTCATTCCACAAAGTAATTACTTTAAAAAACGTTCATGTGACATAGCATTTTGTTCATGTTTTATGGTGTATAATTCCTACACGACATATTTCTGCTCAAACTCTCAATGGATCTGTCCTGATACAGCATGTACACGTACACACATTATTACATGTACATAACACATCGGTGTGTAAAGGATATCACCACACGGGCTCAGGAACTCTTCAGAAAACCACTGTCAGTAACTACAGTTCGTCGCTACATCTGTAAGTGCAACTTAAAACTCTACTATGCAAAGCGAAGCCATTTATCAACAACACCCAGAAATGCAGCCGGCTTCGCTGGGCCCGAGGTCATATAAAATGGACTTTTGTGGATGTTTTTGTTTGCCTGTTTACCTGCTAAGCTTTTCTTTGTTCGCTATTCTGTTAGCTTCCCGTGCTATCGGCACGCTGGTGCTCTTTTGTTTGTATCCCGCATGATTTATGGACAATAAGAGTGTCCGCCCTGAGATCGGTAGGTTGGAGTTCAAATCCCAGCCGAGTCATACCAAAGACTATAAAAATGGGACCCATTACCTCCCTGCTTGGCACTCAGCATCAAGCGTTGGAGTTGGGGGTTAAATCACCAAAATTATTCCCGGGCGCGGCGCCGCTGCTGCCCACTGCTCCCCAAGGGGATGGGTCAAATGCAGAGGACAAATTTCACCACATCTAGTGTGTGTGTGACAATCATTGGTACTTTAATCTTTAATCTTTCATCTTAAATCATTTCCTTACCTGTACATTGCCTCCGGAGTTCCGTCTGCATCCTGGGAGAACGATGCAACCCTGCCGTGACGACTAGGACCACACACGGCAGTTCTTGTAAAAAAAAATATTTTAATGGAATAAAAATAATTTTGATCAGTAGTTGGGAAGGAGTAGGACAAACCAGCAGTAAAATGTATAATTTTTAACCAACTACTGGGTCAAGGAGCGCTAAATTGCGCAACCCAATAGTTGGGTTTAGAATAACCCAACATTGAGTTAGCATAACTCAACTTTTGGGTTAAATAATTCGACTCAATACTTTGGTTGGGAATAACACATTAAGTTATCATTAACTCAACTTTTTGGTTAAACAATTCCACGCAAAAGTTGGGTTGAAAAAAATTAACCCAAAATGTTGAGTTAAAATACCAGCAGCTGGGTTCAAATTGGGTTAATTTTCCAACCCAACATTTTTTAGTGTGAAGAACTGTGTGCCTATAAATGATAATGATATTAATCATAACAACGCACCGGAAACAGCTGGGAAACTGTGGGAATCAAATAAGCCTCCTTCAGATCGTTATGACAAGTTGGTGTGTGTGTGTGTGTGTGTGTGTGTGTGTGTGTGTGTGTGTGTGTGTGTGTGTGTGTGTGTGTGTGTGTGTGTGTGTGAGGAGGATAGGCCTGGAGGCATGTTGGTGTGGGTGTGTGGGGTTAAGTCTGCTTCTGATCCGCGGCTAAAAAGACTGTTTGTTTTACAGCTGACGAGAGCTCGCTTTAATCTGGCGCTTAGCATCCTCATCTTCATCCTCCCCTTCATCTTAATCGTATCACTCTCTCAGCAGCCGCCCCCCCCCCCCCATCCCCCCAAGTCTCCTTCCCTTGCATCCTTCCATCCTCGTCATCTTACTGCCTTACTCTGTAGCGTTAAAGGTGCATTAAATGACCGTACACCTTATTGCCGAGTGTGTGTGTGTGTGCGTGTGTGTGTGTGTGTGTGTGTGTGTGTGTGTGTGTGTGTGTGTGTGTGTGTGTGTGTGTGTGTTTGTGTAGGACAATTGTGAGACTGGAAGAGGATGATACTAGTGCAGCAGATAAGGGTCACGCTGCATGTCTTAAGGGTCAAATCCTGTTAGTGTAAGAAGGATGGAGACTTGAGACGCTACTGTCTTTCTACCAATTCTGTGTGTGTGTGTGTGTGTGTGTGTGTGTGTGTGTGTGTGTGTGTGTGCGTGTGTTCTTGTATTTCTAGCCTTCTTGAGACATCAACAAGGAAAAGTACCGTCCATATGAGGACCGCTGAGCAAGTGATGACATATAATTGGACATATAATAATCATGGTCCCTATACGGAAAACCATTGCATCTATTAGAGAATGTCTCATTTGCACCCCTGGTGGTGAAATCTATCAAAATTAGGGTGGTTCCCAAAAAGGAGGGATTTTTCAAATTGACTGTGTGTCGGTTTTAAAAGTGCTCCCCCTCTGGTCAACATATGAAATAACAAGTGTGTGTAAGAAATTGAAACACGCCCCCTTTGGCCAAAATTAATTTTTAAAAAATAACAACAAAAAGATTTATTTAGAGACATTAATTAAAAAAAACTATTTTTTGTATAGAGACATACTGTAATAACGAAGTAAATAATGAAGATTAAAAACCAATTACAAACAAAAAGTTCCAGGAAAAAAAATGAACTAAAAGCTGACCTTTTTTATATTTGCATGGTTTGTACATATTCATGTTGTAAATACAAATCTTAATGCATTTAGAAAAGGTGGTCTCAAGAAGGTAAGAAATACAAGAATGTGTGTGTGTTCTTGGAATTCTAGCCTTCTTGAGACATCAACAAGGAAAAGTACCTTCCATATGAGGACCGGTGAATAAGTTAGGACATATAATTGGACATATGATAATCATGGTCCCTATAATTGAAAACCATTGCATCTAATAGAGAATGTCTCATTTGCACCCCTGGTGGTGAAATCTATCTAAATTAGGGTGTTCCCAAAAAGGAGGGATTTTTCAAATTGACTGTGTCGGTTTTAAAAGTGCTCCCCCTCTGGTCAACATATGAAATAACAAGTGTGTGTAAGAAATTGAAACACGCCCCCTTTGGCCAAAATTAATTTTAAAAAAAATAACAACAAAAAGATTATTTTAGAGACATTAATTAAAAACAATTTTTTGTATAGAGACATACTGTAATAACGAAGTAAATAATGAAGATTAAAAACCAATTACAAACAAAAAGTTCAAGGAAAAAAATGAACTAAAAGCTGACCTTTTTTATATTTGCATGGTTTGTACATATTCATGTTGTAAATACAAATCTTAATGCATTTAGAAAAGGTGGTCTCAAGAAGGTAAGAAATACAAGAATGTGTGTGTGTTCTTGGAATTCTAGCCTTCTTGAGACATCAACAAGGAAAAGTACCTTCCATATGAGGACCGGTGAATAAGTTAGGACATATAATTGGACATATGATAATCATGGTCCCTATAATTGAAAACCATTGCATCTAATAGAGAATGTCTCATTTGCACCCCTGGTGGTGAAATCTATCTAAATTAGGGTGGTCCCAAAAAGGAGGGATTTTTCAAATTGACTGTGTGTCTGTTTTAAAAGTGCTCCCCCTCTGGTCAACATATGAAATAACAAGCGTGTGTAAGAAATTGAAACACGCCCCCTTTTGGCCAAAATTAATTTTAAAAAAATAACAACAAAAAGATTTATTTAGAGACATTCATTAAAAACTATTTTTTGTATAGAGACATACTGTAATAACGAAGTAAATAATGAAGATTAAAAACCAATTACAAACAAAAAGTTCAAGGAAAAAAATGAACTAAAAGCTGACCTTTTTTATATTTGCATGGTTTGTACATATTCATGTTGTAAATACAAATCTTAATGCATTTAGAAAAGGTGGTCTCAAGAAGGTAAGAAATACAAGAATGTGTGTGTGTTCTTGGAATTCTAGCCTTCTTGAGACATCAACAAGGAAAAGTACCTTCCATATGAGGACCGGTGAATAAGTTAGGACATATAATTGGACATATAATAATCATGGTCCCTATAATTGAAAACCATTGCATCTAATAGAGAATGTCTCATTTGCACCCCTGGTGGTGAAATCTATCAAAATTAGGGTGGTCCCAAAAAGGAGGGATTTTTCAAATTGAGTGTGTTGGATTTAAAAGAGCTCCTCCTCTGGTCAACATATGTAATAACAAGTGTGTGTAAGAAATTGAAACACGGCCCCTTTGGCCAAAATTAATTTAAAAAAAAAAAATATATATATATATATATATATATATATATATATATATATATATATATATATAGAGAGAGAGAGAGAGAGAGAGAGAGAGAGAGAGAGAGAGAGACATACTGTAATAACTTGAAGTAAATAATGAAGATTAAAAACCAATTACAAACAAAAAATTCAAGAAATGTTTTTTACTAAAAGCTTTACCTTTTTTATATTTGCATGGTTTGTATTTATTATTAATGTTGCAAATACACATTTAGGTAGGCATTTTTCGGAGGTCTCAAGACGGTAAGAAATACAAGAATGTGTGTGTGTGGGTGTGTGTGTGTGTGTGTGTGTGTGTGTGTGTGTGTGATGTCACCCAATAGAGAAGATGGCTGGCTGTGGTCGAACTTTGAACAAAAGTTGAAAAATGAAAAGAAACACATAGCATGGCTGTTGATGTGTCGTGCTAGTTTGCGCAATCAGCCGCGTGCGCTCTGGCGAGAACGAGTCCACCAATGAACACAAAAAAACTATTTTGTAATTAATTTTTACGTCTTACTCATGACCGATGTATATATTGAAAGGCATTGTCATATATATCTTTGTTGTTGCTGTGTCTGTCTGTTAGTTGGTTAGCAAAAAAATCTCAAAAAGGTATGGGCGGATTTTACTTAAACATTCAGAAAAAGTCACAAATGGGAAATGGAACAAGTGATCCGGTTCACCATCATGACTTTTTTACTATTTGTAGGCCACGGCGGGGGTCTGTGCTCTCTGAGTGCTTTTCTAGTGTAGATATATATTTATTTTCAAAGCCAATTTACTAAACACTATTTATATGTAACTTTAAAAAAATTAGATGTATCTATTAAACAACCATTTTTCCCCTTCCCCTTTTCAATTTAACAACAGTTTTTTAGATTTTATTTTCAGTCATTTAAAAATGTGTTTATTTCATAGCCAATTTATTTGTGTATTTGTTGTGTCGTTATTCTTATTTCAGAATCAGTTTTAATGCCCAAGTATGTTTTCTGAAATGTATAAACTGCATGTTTATTTTTTTTCAAATGAATAATGAATGTGTTTTTTTAAAAACCATTTTTGTGGTTTTTTATTTTATTTGAATGACCAGTTAATTAAATGACATTTCTATTATTGATGTATCTATTGTATCGCTATTATTGTCAGGAACTGCCGGTGACAAAGATGCAGAGATGGCAGGCGTAGCGCAGGAAAACATGACTATAATGTGAAAATGCAGGGATAACAGGAACCAGGAGACAGGAAACAGGCAACAGGATACAATCATCAAGCCCTCACTGGAGGGCGAGGCGGGCATAAATAGTAGCCTGATAGGCAACTGCAACCAGGTGTGCCAGGCTGCCAATCAGGGACATGAGCGCTCAGGGAGACATGCAGGAAATGGAACCAAAATAAGAGCGCTGACAGGAAATAACCACAAACACAGAGGAAACCCCAAATCTAACTAAACTGTCAGTGACAAGCGTGACAATTCTATTTCCTCACATTATAGCTATTCTATTTCCTGACAATATTCATACTATATATATTAAACTTATTTTTAAATCAATTCATGTAAATTGTATTACTTTTTTAACAACCCATTTGTTGGTTTCTTTTTTCCTTACAATTTAAAGGCCAGTTTATTCAATAATTGCATTTATTTAAAACATTTTTTATTTCACAACCAATTTATTGTATCATAATTTTTATTTTGTGATATTTATCTAATGTGTATATATATATATATATATATATATATATACATATACATATGTATATATATATATATATATATATATATATATATATATATATATATATATATATATATATATATATATATATATATATATATATATATATATATATATGTATATATATGTATATATATGTATATATATATGTCAGGAAAAAACACTATCGCAGCCCTACAAGCCTGTTTTGCAGGGAAAACCTATATCATCCCTACAAGCCTGTTTCGCAGGGAAAACCTATATCATCCCTACAAGCCTTTTTCGCAGGGAAAACCTGCGAAACGGGCTTGTTAGGTCAGGTTATGTATGTTAGGTCAGGAAAAAACACAAGAGGCTATATCAGCCCTACAAGCCTGTTCCGCAGGGAAAACCTATATCATCCCTACAAGCCTGTTTCGCAGGGAAAACCTGCGAAACAGGCTTGTTAGGTCAGGTTATATATGTTAGGTCAGGAAAAAACACAAGAGGCTATATCATCCCTACAAGCCTGTTTCGCAGGGAAAACCTATATCAGCCCTACAAGCCTGTTCCGCAGGGAAAACCTATATCATCCCTACAAGCCTGTTTCGCAGGGAAACCTGCGGAACAGGCTTGTTAGGTCAGGTTATATATGTTAGGTCAGGAAAAAACACGAGAGGCCATATCATCCCTACAAGCCTGTTCCGCAGGGAAAACCATGATATAGGTTTTCCCTATATCATGGTTTTCCCTGCGAAACAGGCTTGTAGGGATGATATAGCCTCTATCATCCCTACAAGCCTGTTTCGCAGAGAAAACCATGATATACTGTAGGTTTTCCCCTCTTTCGCAGGGGAAACCATGATATAGGTATTCCCTATATCATGGTTTTCCCTGAGAAACAGGCTTGTAGGGATGATATAGCCTCTTGTGTTTTTTCCTGACCTAACATACTGTATATAACCTGACCTAGCAAGCCTGTTTCGCAGGTTTTCCCTGAGAAACAGGCTTGTAGGGGTGATATAGCCTCTTGTGTTTTTTCCTGACCTAACATATATAACCTGACTTAACAAGCCCTGCGAAACAGGCTTGTAGGGATGATAGAGGCTATATCATCCTTACAAGCCTGTTTTGCAGGGCCTGTTAAGTCAGGGATGATAGAGGCTATATCATCCTTACAAGCCTGTTTCGCAGAGAAAACCATGATATAGGTTTTCCCTGCGAAACAGGCTTGTAGGGATGATATAGCCTCTCGTGTTTTTTCCTGACCCAACATATATAACCTGACCTAACAAGCCTGTTTTGCAGGTTTTCCCTGAGAAACAGGCTTGTAGGGGTGATATAGCCTCTTGTGTTTTTTCCTGACCTAACATATATAACCTGACCTAACAAGCCCTGTGAAACAGGCTTGTAGGGATGATAAAGGCTATATCATCCCTACAAGCCTGTTTCTGTAGGGATGATAGAGGCTATATCATCCTTACAAGCCTGTTTTGCAGGGAAAACCATGATATAGTTTTTTTCCCTATATCGTGGTTTTCCCTGCAAAACGGGCTTGTAGGGATGATATAGCCTCTCGTGTTTTTTCCTGACCTAACATATATAACCTGACCTAACAAGCCTGTTTCGCAGGTTTTCCCTGAGAAACAGGCTTGTAGGGGTGATATAGCCTCTTGTGTTTTTTCCTGACCTAACATATATAACCTGACCTAACAAGCCCTGCGAAACTGGCTTGTAGGGATGATAGGGGCTATATCATCCCTACAAGCCTGTTTCGCAGGGAAAACCATGATATAGGTCTTCCCCTGTTTCGCAGGTAAAACCATGATATGGGTTTTCCCTATATCATGGTTTTCCCTGTGAAACAGGCTTGTGGGGATGATATATAGCCTCTTGTGTTTTTTCCTGACCTAACATATATTCCGCTCTACCCCGGTATTGAGCACTTTGTATCACTGTTTTTATTCCCGGACATTTATATACTGTTGAAAACTATTAATGTATTATTTATTTGTATTAATTGAAAATATATATTATTTATGTTTATTGCTACATTTATTCTGTCAGTTTTAAAATGTTGGCATATTTGATGCCTAATTTTGATTCTTTCATGATCCATCATTATGTGAATTTCTTTGCATCGTCAGCGCCGGGATCATGTTTTGGTTTTGACCTCGTCTGCCTCACTGGTGAGGTGGGGTTGAGGTGGGGCGGGTGGTGGCGGCGGGGGGGGGGGGGGGGGGGGAGATCTTTGAAGATTGTCTGCTTCAGTCCTTTCCCCCACTTTAAGCGGACCATCTCTTCATCCTCATCATAGTCCTCCTCCATCGTCATCCTCCGCTGCTCCTCCCAAGGTAACTTTGAATGATTTCACGTTGTTACTCTTTTCATTTATTCCTTCTAAAGTGTTCCTATTTGTCTCCTTTGCAGGTTGACCCTGCAGTGTCTGTAAGAAAGTAAGATCTATAACTTATTTACTCTTTTTATTTTTTTTTATTTTATTGAATAGACAAGTTCATTTTGTTGCTTGGAGGTGTGTCATTTGAGTGTGC